>NW_026623112.1:0-129630 GCF_023065955.2 Ursus arctos
AACCCGGCGGTTTTGCTAGCAGGAGTTCAACCCCAACGAACACAGCCCGGAGACCCCTGGGGCAAAAACGGCTTCCGACGATCAATAGGTGCTTGCTGTGGAACACCTATCCCAAGTGGGGGTAGCCAGCTCAACAAAATGCCACACACCCAGGTGTAAGAAACAACATTGCCCAGGCATGGTCTAAGCCCCTCACCTCGTCCCTGTGCTTTGGGGAGCCGGAGGGACAGCCGAGGCCCACGGCCCTGAGACCCCTTTGCAAAAAGTCGGCTTCCCACGGAGACAGTATTCCTGAGGTGCAGACCCTATCCCAAGTGGTTGTGGCAAGGTAAAGCAAATGCCCTCCACTTCTCTGGAAGAAACCACAGTGCCCAGCCATGTTCTAGGCCCTCCCATCCTCCCTGGGCTTCTGGCAGCAGGAGTGAAAAGAGAGGAGCAGAGCACTGGGACCCGTTTGACAAAACCCGGCTTCCCACGGGAAAGTCTTTCTCCACGTGCAGACATACTCCCAGGTGCATGTGGCAAGGGGAAGGAAATGCCATACACTGACCTGGAAGAGACCACAGGGCCCAGGCACAGTCTGAACCCTTCCCTCAAACCGGCGGTTTTGCTAGCAGGAGTTCAACCCCAACGAACACAGCCCGGAGACCCCTGGGGCAAAAACGGCTTCCGACGATCAATAGGTGCTTGCTGTGGAACACCTATCCCAAGTGGTGGAAGCCAGCTGAACAAAATGCCACACACCCAGGTGTAAGAAACAACATTGCCCAGGCTTGGTCTAAGCCCCTCACCTCGTCCCTGTGGTTTGGGGAGCCGGAGGGACAGCCGAGGCCCACGGCCCTGAGACCCCTTTGTAAAAAGCCGGCTTCCCACGGAAACAGTTTTCCTGAGGTGCAGACCCTATCCCAAGTGGTTGTGGCAAGGTAAAGCAAATGCCCTCCACTTCTCTGGAAGAAACCACAGTGCCCAGCCATGTTCTAAGCCCTCCCATCCTCCCTGGGCTTCTGGCAGCAGGAGTGAAAAGAGAGGAGCAGAGCACTGGGACCCGTTTGACAAAAACCGGCTTCCCACGGGAAAGTCTTTCTCCACGTGCAGACATGCTCCCAGGTGCCTGGGGCAAGGGGAAGGAAATGCCATACACTGACCTGGAAGAGACCACAGGGCCCAGGCACAGTCTGAACCCTTCCCTCAACCCGGCGGTTTTGCTAGCAGGAGTTCAACCCCAACGAACACAGCCCGGAGACGCCTGGGGCAAAAACGGCTTCCGACGAACAATAGGTGCTTGCTGTGGAACACCTATCCCAAGTGGGGGTAGCCAGCTCAACATAATGCCACACACCAAGGTGTAAGAAACAACATTGCCCAGGCATGGTCTAAGCCCCTCACCTCGTCCCTGTGCTTTGGGGAGCCGGAGGGACAGCCGAGGCCCACGGCCCTGAGACCCCTTTGCAAAAAGCCGGCTTCCCACGGAAACAGTTTTCCTGAGGTACACACCCTATCCCAAGTGGTTGTGGCAAGGTAAAGCAAATGCCCTCCACTTCTCTGGAAGAAACCACAGTGCCCAGCCATGTTCTAAGCCCTCCCATCCTCCCTGGGCTTTTGGCAGCAGGAGTGAAAAGAGAGGAGCAGAGCACTGGGTCCCGTTTGACAAAACCCGGCTTCCCACGGGAAAGTCTTTCTCCACGTGCAGACATGCTCCCAGGTGCCTGGGGCAAGGGGAAGCAAATGCCATACACTGACCTGGAAGAGACCACAGGGCCCAGGCACAGTCTGAACCCTTCCCTCAACCCGGCGGTTTTGCTAGCAGGAGTTCAACCCCAACGAACACAGCCCGGAGACCCCTGGGGCAAAAACGGCTTCCGACGATCAATAGGTGCTTGCTGTGGAACACCTATCCCACGTGGGGGTAGCCAGCTCAACAAAATGCCACACACCCAGGTGTAAGAAACAACATTGCCCAGGCATGGTCTAAGCCCCTCACCTCGTCCCTGTGCTTTGGGGAGCCGGAGGGACAGCCGAGGCACACGGCCCTGAGACCCCTTTGCAAAAAGCCGGCTTCCCACGGAAACAGTTTTCCTGAGGTGCACACCCTATCCCAAGTGGTTGTGGCAAGGTAAAGCAAATGCCCTCCACTTCTCTGGAAGAAACCACAGTGCCCAGCCTTGTTTTAAGCCCTCCCATCCTCCCTGGGCTTCTGTCAGCAGGAGTGAAAAGAGAGGAGCAGAGCACTGGGACTCGTTTGACAAAACCCGGCTTCCCACGGGAAAGTCTTTCTCCACGCGCAGACATGCTCCCAGGTGCCTGTGGTAAGGGGAAGGAAATGCCATACACTGACCTGGAATAGACCACAGGGCCCAGGCACAGTCTGAACCCTTCCCTCAACCCGGCGGTTTTGCTAGCAGGAGTTCAACCCCAACGAACACAGCCCGGAGACCCCTGGGGCAAAAACGGCTTCCGACGAACAATAGGTGCTTGCTGTGGAACACCTATCCCAAGTGGTGGAAGCCAGCTCAACAAAACGCCACACACCCAGGTGTAAGAAACAACATTGCCCAGGCATGGTCTAAGCCCCTCACCTCGTCCCTGTGCTTTGGGGAGCCGGAGGGACAGCCGAGGCACACGGCCCTGAGACCCCTTTGCAAAAAGCCGGCTTCCCACGGAAACAGTTTTCCTGAGGTGCAGACCCTATCCCAAGTGGTTGTGGCAAGGTAAAGCAAATGCCCTCCACTTCTCTGGAAGAAACCACAGTGCCCAGCCATGTTCTAAGCCCTCCCATCCTCCCTGGGCTTCTGGCAGCAGGAGTGAAAAGAGAGGAGCAGAGCACTGGGACCCGTTTGACAAAAACCGGCTTCCCACGGGAAAGTCTTTCTCCACGTGCAGACATACTCCCAGGTGCATGTGGCAAGAGGAAGGAAATGCCATACACTGACCTGGAAGAGACCACAGGGCCCAGGCACAGTCTGAACCCTTCCCTCAACCCGGCGGTTTTGCTAGCAGGAGTTCAACCCCAACGAACACAGCCCGGAGACCCCTGGGGCAAAAACGGCTTCCGACGATCAATAGGTGCTTGCTGTGGAACACCTATCCCAAGTGGTGGAAGCCAGCTGAACAAAATGCCACACACCCAGGTGTAAGAAACAACATTGCCCAGGCTTGGTCTAAGCCCCTCACCTCGTCCCTGTGGTTTGGGGAGCCGGAGGGACAGCCGAGGCCCACGGCCCTGAGACCCCTTTGTAAAAAGCCGGCTTCCCACGGAAACAGTTTTCCTGAGGTGCAGACCCTATCCCAAGTGGTTGTGGCAAGGTAAAGCAAATGCCCTCCACTTCTCTGGAAGAAACCACAGTGCCCAGCCATGTTCTAAGCCCTCCCATCCTCCCTGGGCTTCTGGCAGCAGGAGTGAAAAGAGAGGAGCAGAGCACTGGGACCCGTTTGACAAAAACCGGCTTCCCACGGGAAAGTCTTTCTCCACGTGCAGACATGCTCCCAGGTGCCTGGGGCAAGGGGAAGGAAATGCCATACACTGACCTGGAAGAGACCACAGGGCCCAGGCACAGTCTGAACCCTTCCCTCAACCCGGCGGTTTTGCTAGCAGGAGTTCAACCCCAACGAACACAGCCCGGAGACGCCTGGGGCAAAAACGGCTTCCTACGAACAATAGGTGCTTGCTGTGGAACACCTATCCCAAGTGGGGGTAGCCAGCTCAACATAATGCCACACACCCAGGTGTAAGAAACAACATTGCCCAGGCATGGTCTAAGCCCCTCACCTCGTCCCTGTGCTTTGGGGAGCCGGAGGGACAGCCGAGGCCCACGGCCCTGAGACCCCTTTGCAAAAAGCCGGCTTCCCACGGAAACAGTTTTCCTGAGGTGCACACCCTATCCCAAGTGGTTGTGGCAAGGTAAAGCAAATGCCCTCCACTTCTCTGGAAGAAACCACAGTGCCCAGCCATGTTCTAAGCCCTCCCATCCTCCCTGGGCTTCTGCCAGCAGGAGTGAAAAGAGAGGAGCAGAGCACTGGGTCCCGTTTGACAAAACCCGGCTTCCCACGGGAAAGTCTTTCTCCACGTGCAGACATGCTCCCAGGTGCCTGGGGCAAGGGGAAGGAAATGCCATACACTGACCTGGAAGAGACCACAGGGCCCAGGCACAGTCTGAACCCTTCCCTCAACCCGGCGGTTTTGCTAGCAGGAGTTCAACCCCAACGAACACAGCCCGGAGACTCCTGGGGCAAAAACGGCTTCCGACGATCAATAGGTGCTTGCTGTGGAACACCTATCCCAAGTGGGGGTAGCCAGCTCAACAAAATGCCACACACCCAGGTGTAAGAAACAACATTGCCCAGGCATGGTCTAAGCCCCTCACCTCGTCCCTGTGGTTTGGGGAGCCGGAGGGACAGCCGAGGCCCACGGCCCTGAGACCCCTTTGCAAAAAGCCGGCTTCCCACGGAAACAGTTTTCCTGAGGTGCACACCCTATCCCAAGTGGTTGTGGCAAGGTAAAGCAAATGCCCTCCACTTCTCTGGAAGAAACCACAGTGCCCAGCCTTGTTTTAAGCCCTCCCATCCTCCCTGGGCTTCTGTCAGCAGGAGTGAAAAGAGAGGAGCAGAGCACTGGGACTCGTTTGACAAAACCCGGCTTCCCACGGGAAAGTCTTTCTCCACGCGCAGACATGCTCCCAGGTGCCTGTGGTAAGGGGAAGGAAATGCCATACACTGACCTGGAATAGACCACAGGGCCCAGGCACAGTCTGAACCCTTCCCTCAACCCGGCGGTTTTGCTAGCAGGAGTTCAACCCCAACGAACACAGCCCGGAGACCCCTGGGGCAAAAACGGCTTCCGACGATCAATAGGTCCTTGCCTTGGAACACCTATCCCAAGTGGGGGAAGCCAGCTCAACAAAATGCCACACACCCAGGTGTAAGAAAAAACATTGCCCAGGCATGGTCTAAGCCCCTCACCTCGTCCCTGTGCTTCGGGGAGCCGGAGGGACAGCCGAGGCATACGGCCCTGAGACCCCTTTGCAAAAAGCCGGCTTCCCACGGAGACAGTATTCCTGAGGTGCAGACCCTATCCCAAGTGGTTGTGGCAAGGTAAAGCAAATGCCCTCCACTTCTCTGGAAGAAACCACAGTGCCCAGCCATGTTCTAGGCCCTCCCATCCTCCCTGGGCTTCTGGCAGCAGGAGTGAAAAGAGAGGAGCAGAGCACTGGGACCCGTTTGACAAAACCCGGCTTCCCACGGGAAAGTCTTTCTCCACGTGCAGACATGCTCCCAGGTGCCTGTGGCAAGGGGAAGGAAATGCCATACACTGACCTGGAAGAGACCACAGGGCCGAGGCACAGTCTGAACACTTCCCTCAACCCGGCGGTTTTGCTAGCAGGAGTTCAACCCCAACGAACACAGCCCGGAGACCCCTGGGGCAAAAACGGCTTCCGACGATCAATAGGTGCTTGCTGTGGAACACCTATCCCAAGTGGTGGAAGCCAGCTGAACAAAATGCCACACACCCAGGTGTAAGAAACAACATTGCCCAGGCTTGGTCTAAGCCCCTCACCTTGTCCCTGTGCTTTGGGGAGCCGGAGGGACAGCCGAGGCACACGGCCCTGAGACCCCTTTGCAAAAAGCCGGCTCCCCACGGAAACAGTTTTCCTGAGGTGCAGACCCTATCCCAAGTGGTTGTGGCAAGGTAAAGCAAATGCCCTCCACTTCTCTGGAAGAAACCACAGTGCCCAGCCATGTTCTAAGCCCTCCCATCCTCCCTGGGCTTCTGGTAGCAGGAGTGAAAAGAGAGGAGCAGAGCACTGGGTCCCGTTTGACAAAACCCGGCTTCCCACGGGAAAGTCTTTCTCCACGTGCAGACATGCTCCCAGGTGCCTGGGGCAAGGGGAAGGAAATGCCATACACTGACCTGGAAGAGACCACAGGGCCCAGGCACAGTCTGAACCCTTCCCTCAACCCGGCGGTTTTGCTAGCAGGAGTTCAACCCCAACGAACACAGCCCGGAGACCCCTGGGGCAAAAACGGCTTCCGACGATCAATAGGTCCTTGCCTTGGAACACCTATCCCAAGTGGGGGAAGCCAGCTCAACAAAATGCCACACACCCAGGTGTAAGAAAAAACATTGCCCAGGCATGGTCTAAGCCCCTCACCTCGTCCCTGTGCTTCGGGGAGCCGGAGGGACAGCCGAGGCATACGGCCCTGAGACCCCTTTGCAAAAAGCCGGCTTCCCACGGAGACAGTATTCCTGAGGTGCAGACCCTATCCCAAGTGGTTGTGGCAAGGTAAAGCAAATGCCCTCCACTTCTCTGGAAGAAACCACAGTGCCCAGCCATGTTCTAGGCCCTCCCATCCTCCCTGGGCTTCTGGCAGCAGGAGTGAAAAGAGAGGAGCAGAGCACTGGGACCCGTTTGACAAAACCCGGCTTCCCACGGGAAAGTCTTTCTCCACGTGCAGACATGCTCCCAGGTGCCTGTGGCAAGGGGAAGGAAATGCCATACACTGACCTGGAAGAGACCACAGGGCCGAGGCACAGTCTGAACACTTCCCTCAACCCGGCGGTTTTGCTAGCAGGAGTTCAACCCCAACGAACACAGCCCGGAGACCCCTGGGGCAAAAACGGCTTCCGACGATCAATAGGTGCTTGCTGTGGAACACCTATCCCAAGTGGTGGAAGCCAGCTGAACAAAATGCCACACACCCAGGTGTAAGAAACAACATTGCCCAGGCTTGGTCTAAGCCCCTCACCTTGTCCCTGTGCTTTGGGGAGCCGGAGGGACAGCCGAGGCACACGGCCCTGAGACCCCTTTGCAAAAAGCCGGCTCCCCACGGAAACAGTTTTCCTGAGGTGCAGACCCTATCCCAAGTGGTTGTGGCAAGGTAAAGCAAATGCCCTCCACTTCTCTGGAAGAAACCACAGTGCCCAGCCATGTTCTAAGCCCTCCCATCCTCCCTGGGCTTCTGGTAGCAGGAGTGAAAAGAGAGGAGCAGAGCACTGGGTCCCGTTTGACAAAACCCGGCTTCCCACGGGAAAGTCTTTCTCCACGTGCAGACATGCTCCCAGGTGCCTGGGGCAAGGGGAAGGAAATGCCATACACTGACCTGGAAGAGACCACAGGGCCCAGGCACAGTCTGAACCCTTCCCTCAACCCGGCGGTTTTGCTAGCAGGAGTTCAACCCCAACGAACACAGCCCGGAGACCCCTGGGGCAAAAACGGCTTCCGAGGAACAATAGGTGCTTGCTGTGGAACACCTATCCCAAGTGGTGGAAGCCAGCTCAACAAAATGCCACACACCCAGGTGTAAGAAACAACATTGCCCAGGCATGGTCCAAGCCCCTCACCTCGTCCCTGTGCTTTGGGGAGCTGGAGGGACAGCCGAGGCACACGGCCCTGAGACCCCTTTGCAAAAAGCCGGCTTCCCACGGAAACAGTTTTCCTGAGGTGCAGACCCTATCCCAAGTGGTTGTGGCAAGGTAAAGCAAATGCCCTCCACTTCTCTGGAAGAAACCACAGTGCCCAGCCATGTTCTAAGCCCTCCCATCCTCCCTGGGCTTCTGGCAGCAGGAGTGAAAAGAGAGGAGCAGAGCACTGGGTCCCGTTTGACAAAACCCGGCTTCCCACGGGAAAGTCTTTCTCCACGTGCAGACATGCTCCCAGGTGCCTGGGGCAAGGGGAAGCAAATGCCATACACTGACCTGGAAGAGACCACAGGGCCCAGGCACAGTCTGAACCCTTCCCTCAACCCGGCGGTTTTGCTAGCAGGAGTTCAACCCCAACGAACACAGCCCGGAGACCCCTGGGGCAAAACGGCTTCCGACGAACAATAGGTGCTTGCTGTGGAACACCTATCCCAAGTGGTGGAAGCCAGCTCAACAAAATGCCACACACCCAGGTGTAAGAAACAACATTGCCCAGGCATGGTCCAAGCCCCTCACCTCGTCCCTGTGCTTTGGGGAGCCGGAGGGACAGCCGAGGCACACGGCCCTGAGACCCCTTTGCAAAAAGCCGGCTTCCCACGGAAAGAGTTTTCCTGAGGTGCAGACCATATCCCAAGTGGTTGTGGCAAGGTAAAGCAAATGCCCTCCACTTCTCTGGAAGAAACCACAGTGCCCAGCCATGTTCTAAGCCCTCCCATTCTCCCTGGGCTTCTGGCAGCAGGAGTGAAAAGAGAGGAGCAGAGCACTGGGACCCGTTTGACAAAAACCGGCTCCCCACGGGAAAGTCTTTCTCCACGTGCAGACATGCTCCCAGGTGCCTGGGGCAAGGGGAAGGAAATGCCATACACTGACCTGGAAGAGACCACAGGGCCCAGGCACAGTCTGAACCCTTCCCTCAACCCGGCGGTTTTGCTAGCAGGAGTTCAACCCCAACGAACACAGCCCGGAGACCCCTGGGGCAAAAACGGCTTCCGACGAACAATAGGTGCTTGCTGTGGAACACCTATCCCAAGTGGGGATAGCCAGCTCAGCAAAATGCCACACACCCAGGTGTAAGAAACAACATTGCCCAGGCATGGTCTAAGCCCCTCACCTCGTCCCTGTGCTTTGGGGAGCCGGAGGGACAGCCGAGGCCCACGGCCCTGAGACCCCTTTGCAAAAAGCCGGCTTCCCACGGAGACAGTTTCCTGAGGTGCAGACCCTATCCCAAGTGGTTGTGGCAAGGTAAAGCAAATGCCCTCCACTTCTCTGGAAGAAACCACAGTGCCCAGCCATGTTCTAGGCCCTCCCATCCTCCCTGGGCTTCTGGCAGCAGGAGTGAAAAGAGAGGAGCAGAGCACTGGGACCCGTTTGACAAAAACCGGCTTCCCACGGGAAAGTCTTTCTCCACGTGCAGACATGCTCCCAGGTGCCTGGGGCAAGGGGAAGGAAATGCCATACACTGACCTGGAAGAGACAACAGGGCCCAGGCACAGTCTGAACCCTTCCCTCAACCCGGCGGTTTTGCTAGCAGGAGTTCAACCCCAACGAACACAGCCCGGAGACCCCTGGGGCAAAAACGGCTTCCGACGATCAATAGGTGCTTGCTGTGGAACACCTATCCCAAGTGGTGGAAGCCAGCTGAACAAACTGCCACACACCCAGGTGTAAGAAACAACATTGCCCAGGCTTGGTCTAAGCCCCTCACCTTGTCCCTGTGCTTTGGGGAGCCGGAGGGACAGCCGAGGCCCACGGCCCTGAGACCCCTTTGCAAAAAGCCGGCTTCCCACGGAAACAGTTTTCCTGAGGTGCAGACCCTATCCCAAGTGGTTGTGGCAAGGTAAAGCAAATGCCCTCCACTTCTCTGGAAGAAACCACAGTGCCCAGACATGTTCTAAGCCCTCCCATCCTCCCTGGGCTTCTGGCAGCAGGAGTGAAAAGAGAGGAGCAGAGCACTGGGTCCCGTTTGACAAAACCCGGCTTCCCACGGGAAAGTCTTTCTCCACGTGCAGACATGCTCCCAGGTGCCTGGGGCAAGGGGAAGGAAATGCCATACACTGACCTGGAAGAGACCACAGGGCCCAGGCACAGTCTGAACCCTTCCCTCAACCCGGCGGTTTTGCTAGCAGGAGTTCAACCCCAACGAACACAGCCCGGAGACCCCTGGGGCAAAAACGGCTTCCGACGAACAATAGGTGCTTGCTGTGGAACACCTATCCCAAGTGGGGATAGCCAGCTCAGCAAAATGCCACACACCCAGGTGTAAGAAACAACATTGCCCAGGCATGGTCTAAGCCCCTCACCTCGTCCCTGTGCTTTGGGGAGCCGGAGGGACAGCCGAGGCACACGGCCCTGAGACCCCTTTGCAAAAAGCCGGCTTCCCACGGAGACAGTTTTCCTGAGGTGCAGACCCTATCCCAAGTGGTTGTGGCAAGGTAAAGCAAATGCCCTCCACTTCTCTGGAAGAAACCACAGTGCCCAGCCATGTTCTAGGCCCTCCCATCCTCCCTGGGCTTCTGGCAGCAGGAGTGAAAAGAGAGGAGGAGAGCACTGGGACCCGTTTGACAAAACCCGGCTTCCCACGGGAAAGTCTTTCTCCACGTGCAGACATACTCCCAGGTGCATGTGGCAAGGGGAAGGAAATGCCATACACTGACCTGGAAGAGACCACAGGGCCCAGGCACAGTCTGAACCCTTCCCTCAACCCGGCGGTTTTGCTAGCAGGAGTTCAACCCCAACGAACACAGCCCGGAGACCCCTGGGGCAAAAACGGCTTCCGACGAACAATAGGTGCTTGCTGTGGAACACCTATCCCAAGTGGGGATAGCCAGCTCAGCAAAATGCCACACACCCAGGTGTAAGAAACAACATTGCCCAGGCATGGTCTAAGCCCCTCACCTCGTCCCTGTGCTTTGGGGAGCCGGAGGGACAGCCGAGGCACACGGCCCTGAGACCCCTTTGCAAAAAGCCGGCTTCCCACGGAGACAGTTTTCCTGAGGTGCAGACCCTATCCCAAGTGGTTGTGGCAAGGTAAAGCAAATGCCCTCCACTTCTCTGGAAGAAACCACAGTGCCCAGCCATGTTCTAGGCCCTCCCATCCTCCCTGGGCTTCTGGCAGCAGGAGTGAAAAGAGAGGAGCAGAGCACTGGGACCCGTTTGACAAAACCCGTGTTCCCACGGGAAAGTCTTTCTCCACGTGCAGACATGCTCCCAGGTGCCTGTGGCAAGGGGAAGGAAATGCCATACACTGACCTGGAAGAGACCACAGGGCCCAGGCACAGTCTGAACCCTTCCCTCAACCCGGCGGTTTTGCTAGCAGGAGTTCAACCCCAACGAACACAGCCCGGAGACCCCTGGGGCAAAAACGGCTTCCGACGAACAATAGGTGCTTGCTGTGGAACACCTATCCCAAGTGGTGGAAGCCAGCTCAACAAAACGCCACACACCCAGGTGTAAGAAACAACATTGCCCAGGCATGGTCTAAGCCCCTCACCTCGTCCCTGTGCTTTGGGGAGCCGGAGGGACAGCCGAGGCACACGGCCCTGAGACCCCTTTGCAAAAAGCCGGCTTCCCACGGAAACAGTTTTCCTGAGGTGCAGACCCTATCCCAAGTGGTTGTGGCAAGGTAAAGCAAATGCTCTCCACTTCTCTGGAAGAAACCACAGTGCCCAGCCATGTTCTAAGCCCTCCCATCCTCCCTGGGCTTCTGGCAGCAGGAGTGAAAAGAGAGGAGCAGAGCACTGGGACCCGTTTGACAAAAACCGGCTTCCCACGGGAAAGTCTTTCTCCACGTGCAGACATGCTCCCAGGTGCCTGGGGCAAGGGGAAGGAAATGCCATACACTGACCTGGAAGAGACCACAGGGCCCAGGCACAGTCTGAACCCTTCCCTCAACCCGGCGGTTTTGCTAGCAGGAGTTCAACCCCAACGAACACAGCCCGGAGACGCCTGGGGCAAAAACGGCTTCCGACGAACAATAGGTGCTTGCTGTGGAACACCTATCCCAAGTGGGGGTAGCCAGCTCAACAAAATGCCACACACCCAGGTGTAAGAAACAACATTGCCCAGGCATGGTCCAAGCCCCTCACCTCGTCCCTGTGCTTTGGGGAGCCGGAGGGACAGCCGAGGCCCACGGCCCTGAGACCCCTTTGCAAAAAGCCGGCTTCCCACGGAAACAGTTTTCCTGAGGTGCACACCCTATCCCAAGTGGTTGTGGCAAGGTAAAGCAAATGCCCTCCACTTCTCTGGAAGAAACCACAGTGCCCAGCCATGTTCTAAGCCCTCCCATCCTCCCTGGGCTTCTGGCAGCAGGAGTGAAAAGAGAGGAGCAGAGCACTGGGTCCCGTTTGACAAAACCCGGCTTCCCACGGGAAAGTCTTTCTCCACGTGCAGACATGCTCCCAGGTGCCTGGGGCAAGGGGAAGGAAATGCCATACACTGACCTGGAAGAGACCACAGGGCCCAGGCACAGTCTGAACCCTTCCCTCAACCCGGCGGTTTTGCTAGCAGGAGTTCAACCCCAAGGAACACAGCCCGGAGACCCCTGGGGCAAAAACGGCTTCCGACGATCCATAGGTGCTTGCTGTGGAACACCTATCCCAAGTGGTGGAAGCCAGCTCAACAAAATGCCACACACCCAGGTGTAAGAAACAACATTGCCCAGGCATGGTCTAAGCCCCTCACCTCGTCCCTGTGCTTTGGGGAACCGGAGGGACAGCCGAGGCACACGGCCCTGAGACCCCTTTGCAAAAAGCGGGCTTCCCACGGAAACAGTTTTCCTGAGGTGCAGACCCTATCCCAAGTGGTTGTGGCAAGGTAAAGCAAATGCCCTCCACTTCTCTGGAAGAAACCACAGTGCCCAGCCTTGTTTAAAGCCCTCCCATCCTCCCTGGGCTTATGTCAGCAGGAGTGAAAAGAGAGGAGCAGAGCACTGGGACTCGTTTGACAAAACCCGGCTTCCCACGGGAAAGTCTTTCTCCACGCGCAGACATGCTCCCAGGTGCCTGTGGTAAGGGGAAGGAAATGCCATACACTGACCTGGAATAGACCACAGGGCCCAGGCACAGTCTGAACCCTTCCCTCAACCCGGCGGGTTTGCTAGCAGGAGTTCAACCCCAACGAACACAGCCCGGAGACCCCTGGGGCAAAAACGGCTTCCGACGATCAATAGGTCCTTGCTGTGGAACACCTATCCCAAGTGGGGGAAGCCAGCTCAACAAAATGCCACAAACCCAGGTGTAAGAAAAAACATTGCCCAGGCATGGTCTAAGCCCCTCACCTCGTCCCTGTGCTTCGGGGAGCCGGAGGGACAGCCGAGGCACACGGCCCTGAGACCCCTTTGCAAAAAGCCGGCTTCCCACGGAGACAGTATTCCTGAGGTGCAGACCCTATCCTAAGTGGTTGTGGCAAGGTAAAGCAAATGCCCTCCACTTCTCTGGAAGAAACCACAGTGCCCAGCCATGTTCTAGGCCCTCCCATCCTCCCTGGGCTTCTGGCAGCAGGAGTGAAAAGAGAGGAGCAGAGCACTGGGACCCGTTTGACAAAACCCGGCTTCCCACGGGAAAGTCTTTCTCCACGTGCAGACATACTCCCAGGTGCATGTGGCAAGGGGAAGGAAATGCCATACACTGACCTGGAAGAGACCACAGGGCCCAGGCACAGTCTGAACCCTTCCCTCAATCCGGCGGTTTTGCTAGCAGGAGTTCAACCCCAACGAACACAGCCCAGAGACCCCTGAGGCAAAAACGGCTTCCGACGAACAATAGGTGCTTGCTGTGGAACACCTATCCCAAGTGGTGGAAGCCAGCTGAACAAAATGCCACACACCCAGGTGTAAGAAACAACATTGCCCAGGCTTGGTCTAAGCCCCTCACCTCGTCCCTGTGGTTTGGGGAGCCGGAGGGACAGCCGAGGCCCACGGCCCTGAGACCCCTTTGTAAAAAGCCGGCTTCCCACGGAAACAGTTTTCCTGAGGTGCAGACCCTATCCCAAGTGGTTGTGGCAAGGTAAAGCAAATGCCCTCCACTTCTCTGGAAGAAACCACAGTGCCCAGCCATGTTCTAAGCCCTCCCATCCTCCCTGGGCTTCTGGCAGCAGGAGTGAAAAGAGAGGAGCAGAGCACTGCGACCCGTTTGACAAAAACCGGCTTCCCACGGGAAAGTCTTTCTCCACGTGCAGACATGCTCCCAGGTGCCTGGGGCAAGGGGAAGGAAATGCCATACACTGACCTGGAAGAGACCACAGGGCCCAGGCACAGTCTGAACCCTTCCCTCAACCCGGCGGTTTTGCTAGCAGGAGTTCAACCCCAACGAACACTGCCCGGAGACGCCTGGGGCAAAAACGGCTTCCGACGAACAATAGGTGCTTGCTGTGGAACACCTATCCCAAGTGGGGGTAGCCAGCTCAACATAATGCCACACACCCAGGTGTAAGAAACAACATTGCCCAGGCATGGTCTAAGTCCCTCACCTCGTCCCTGTGCTTTGGGGAGCCGGAGGGACAGCCGAGGCCCATGGCCCTGAGACCCCTTTGCAAAAAGCCGGCTTCCCACGGAAACAGTTTTCCTGAGGTGCACACCCTATCCCAAGTGGTTGTGGCAAGGTAAAGCAAATGCCCTCCACTTCTCTGGAAGAAACCACAGTGCCCAGCCATGTTCTAAGCCCTCCCATCCTCCCTGGGCTTCTGGCAGCAGGAGTGAAAAGAGAGGAGCAGAGCACTGGGTCCCGTTTGACAAAACCCGGCTTCCCACGGGAAAGTCTTTCTCCACGTGCAGACATGCTCCCAGGTGCCTGGGGCAAGGGGAAGGAAATGCCATACACTGACCTGGAAGAGACCACAGGGCCCAGGCACAGTCTGAACCCTTCCCTCAACCCGGCGGTTTTGCTAGCAGGAGTTCAACCCCAACGAACACAGCCCGGAGACCCCTGGGGCAAAAACGGCTTCCGACGATCAATAGGTGCTTGCTGTGGAACACCTATCCCAAGTGGGGGTAGCCAGCTCAACAAAATGCCACACACCCAGGTGTAAGAAACAACATTGCCCAGGCATGGTCTAAGCCCCTCACCTCGTCCCTGTGCTTTGGGGAGCCGGAGGGACAGCCGAGGCCCACGGCCCTGAGACCCCTTTGCAAAAAGCCGGCTTCCCACGGAAACAGTTTTCCTGAGGTGCACACCCTATCCCAAGTGGTTGTGGCAAGGTAAAGCAAATGCCCTCCACTTCTCTGGAAGAAACCACAGTGCCCAGCCTTGTTTTAAGCCCTCCCATCCTCCCTGGGCTTCTGTCAGCAGGAGTGAAAAGAGAGGAGCAGAGCACTGGGACTCGTTTGACAAAACCCGGCTTCCCACGGGAAAGTCTTTCTCCACGCGCAGACATGCTCCCAGGTGCCTGTGGTAAGGGGAAGGAAATGCCATACACTGACCTGGAATAGACCACAGGGCCCAGGCACAGTCTGAACCCTTCCCTCAACCCGGCGGTTTTGCTAGCAGGAGTTCAACCCCAACGAACACAGCCCGGAGACCCCTGGGGCAAAAACGGCTTCCGACGATCAATAGGTCCTTGCCTTGGAACACCTATCCCAAGTGGGGGAAGCCAGCTCAACAAAATGCCACACACCCAGGTGTAAGAAAAAACATTGCCCAGGCATGGTCTAAGCCCCTCACCTCGTCCCTGTGCTTCGGGGAGCCGGAGGGACAGCCGAGGCATACGGCCCTGAGACCCCTTTGCAAAAAGCCGGCTTCCCACGGAGACAGTATTCCTGAGGTGCAGACCCTATCCCAAGTGGTTGTGGCAAGGTAAAGCAAATGCCCTCCACTTCTCTGGAAGAAACCACAGTGCCCAGCCATGTTCTAGGCCCTCCCATCCTCCCTGGGCTTCTGGCAGCAGGAGTGAAAAGAGAGGAGCAGAGCACTGGGACCCGTTTGACAAAACCCGGCTTCCCACGGGAAAGTCTTTCTCCACGTGCAGACATGCTCCCAGGTGCCTGTGGCAAGGGGAAGGAAATGCCATACACTGACCTGGAAGAGACCACAGGGCCGAGGCACAGTCTGAACACTTCCCTCAACCCGGCGGTTTTGCTAGCAGGAGTTCAACCCCAACGAACACAGCCCGGAGACCCCTGGGGCAAAAACGGCTTCCGACGATCAATAGGTGCTTGCTGTGGAACACCTATCCCAAGTGGTGGAAGCCAGCTCAACAAAATGCCACACACCCAGGTGTAAGAAACAACATTGCCCAAGCTTGGTCTAAGCCCCTCACCTTGTCCCTGTGCTTTGGGGAGCCGGAGGGACAGCCGAGGCACACGGCCCTGAGACCCCTTTGCAAAAAGCCGGCTTCCCACGGAAACAGTTTTCCTGAGGTGCAGACCCTATCCCAAGTGGTTGTGGCAAGGTAAAGCAAATGCCCTCCACTTCTCTGGAAGAAACCACAGTGCCCAGCCATGTTCTAAGCCCTCCCATCCTCCCTGGGCTTCTGGCAGCAGGAGTGAAAAGAGAGGAGCAGAGCACTGGGTCCCGTTTGACAAAACCCGGCTTCCCACGGGAAAGTCTTTCTCCACGTGCAGACATGCTCCCAGGTGCCTGGGGCAAGGGGAAGGAAATGCCATACACTGACCTGGAAGAGACCACAGGGCCCAGGCACAGTCTGAACCCTTCCCTCAACCCGGCGGTTTTGCTAGCAGGAGTTCAACCCCAACGAACACAGCCCGGAGACCCCTGGGGCAAAAACGGCTTCCGACGAACAATAGGTGCTTGCTGTGGAACACCTATCCCAAGTGGTGGAAGCCAGCTCAACAAAATGCCACACACCCAGGTGTAAGAAACAACATTGCCCAGGCATGGTCCAAGCCCCTCACCTCGTCCCTGTGCTTTGGGGAGACGGAGGGACAGCCGAGGCACACGGCCCTGAGACCCCTTTGCAAAAAGCCGGCTTCCCACGGAAACAGTTTTCCTGAGGTGCAGACCATATCCCAAGTGGTTGTGGCAAGGTAAAGCAAATGCCCTCCACTTCTCTGGAAGAAACCACAGTGCCCAGCCATGTTCTAAGCCCTCCCATTCTCCCTGGGCTTCTGGCAGCAGGAGTGAAAAGAGAGGAGCAGAGCACTGGGACCCGTTTGACAAAAACCGGCTCCCCACGGGAAAGTCTTTCTCCACGTGCAGACATGCTCCCAGGTGCCTGGGGCAAGGGGAAGGAAATGCCATACACTGACCTGGAAGAGACCACAGGGCCCAGGCACAGTCTGAACCCTTCCCTCAACCCGGCGGTTTTGCTAGCAGGAGTTCAACCCCAACGAACACAGCCCGGAGACCCCTGGGGCAAAAACGGCTTCCGACGAACAATAGGTGCTTGCTGTGGAACACCTATCCCAAGTGGGGATAGCCAGCTCAGCAAAATGCCACACACCCAGGTGTAAGAAACAACATTGCCCAGGCATGGTCTAAGCCCCTCACCTCGTCCCTGTGCTTTGGGGAGCCGGAGGGACAGCCGAGGCCCACGGCCCTGAGACCCCTTTGCAAAAAGCCGGCTTCCCACGGAGACAGTTTTCCTGAGGTGCAGACCCTATCCCAAGTGGTTGTGGCGAGGTAAAGCAAATGCCCTCCACTTCTCTGGAAGAAACCACAGTGCCCAGCCATGTTCTAGGCCCTCCCATCCTCCCTGGGCTTCTGGCAGCAGGAGTGAAAAGAGAGGAGCAGAGCACTGGGACCCGTTTGACAAAAACCGGCTTCCCACGGGAAAGTCTTTCTCCACGTGCAGACATGCTCCCAGGTGCCTGGGGCAAGGGGAAGGAAATGCCATACACTGACCTGGAAGAGACAACAGGGCCCAGGCACAGTCTGAACCCTTCCCTCAACCCGGCGGTTTTGCTAGCAGGAGTTCAACCCCAACGAACACAGCCCGGAGACCCCTGGGGCAAAAACGGCTTCCGACGATCAATAGGTGCTTGCTGTGGAACACCTATCCCAAGTGGTGGAAGCCAGCTGAACAAACTGCCACACACCCAGGTGTAAGAAACAACATTGCCCAGGCTTGGTCTAAGCCCCTCACCTTGTCCCTGTGCTTTGGGGAGCCGGAGGGACAGCCGAGGCCCACGGCCCTGAGACCCCTTTGCAAAAAGCCGGCTTCCCACGGAAACAGTTTTCCTGAGGTGCAGACCCTATCCCAAGTGGTTGTGGCAAGGTAAAGCAAATGCCCTCCACTTCTCTGGAAGAAACCACAGTGCCCAGACATGTTCTAAGCCCTCCCATCCTCCCTGGGCTTCTGGCAGCAGGAGTGAAAAGAGAGGAGCAGAGCACTGGGTCCCGTTTGACAAAACCCGGCTTCCCACGGGAAAGTCTTTCTCCACGTGCAGACATGCTCCCAGGTGCCTGGGGCAAGGGGAAGGAAATGCCATACACTGACCTGGAAGAGACCACAGGGCCCAGGCACAGTCTGAACCCTTCCCTCAACCCGGCGGTTTTGCTAGCAGGAGTTCAACCCCAACGAACACAGCCCGGAGACCCCTGGGGCAAAAACGGCTTCCGACGAACAATAGGTGCTTGCTGTGGAACACCTATCCCAAGTGGGGATAGCCAGCTCAGCAAAATGCCACACACCCAGGTGTAAGAAACAACATTGCCCAGGCATGGTCTAAGCCCCTCACCTCGTCCCTGTGCTTTGGGGAGCCGGAGGGACAGCCGAGGCACACGGCCCTGAGACCCCTTTGCAAAAAGCCGGCTTCCCACGGAGACAGTTTTCCTGAGGTGCAGACCCTATCCCAAGTGGTTGTGGCAAGGTAAAGCAAATGCCCTCCACTTCTCTGGAAGAAACCACAGTGCCCAGCCATGTTCTAGGCCCTCCCATCCTCCCTGGGCTTCTGGCAGCAGGAGTGAAAAGAGAGGAGCAGAGCACTGGGACCCGTTTGACAAAACCCGGCTTCCCACGGGAAAGTCTTTCTCCACGTGCAGACATACTCCCAGGTGCATGTGGCAAGGGGAAGGAAATGCCATACACTGACCTGGAAGAGACCACAGGGCCCAGGCACAGTCTGAACCCTTCCCTCAACCCGGCGGTTTTGCTAGCAGGAGTTCAACCCCAACGAACACAGCCCGGAGACCCCTGGGGCAAAAACGGCTTCCGACGAACAATAGGTGCTTGCTGTGGAACACCTATCCCAAGTGGTGGAAGCCAGCTCAACAAAATGCCACACACCCAGGTGTAAGAAACAACATTGCCCAGGCATGGTCTAAGCCCCTCACCTCGTCCCTGTGCTTTGGGGAGCCGGAGGGACAGCCGAGGCCCATGGCCCTGAGACCCCTTTGCAAAAAGCCGGCTTCCCACGGAAACAGTTTTCCTGAGGTGCACACCCTATCCCAAGTGGTTGTGGCAAGGTAAAGCAAATGCCCTCCACTTCTCTGGAAGAAACCACAGTGCCCAGCCATGTTCTAAGCCCTCCCATCCTCCCTGGGCTTCTGGCAGCAGGAGTGAAAAGAGAGGAGCAGAGCACTGGGTCCCGTTTGACAAAACCCGGCTTCCCACGGGAAAGTCTTTCTCCACGTGCAGACATGCTCCCAGGTGCCTGGGGCAAGGGGAAGGAAATGCCATACACTGACCTGGAAGAGACCACAGGGCCCAGGCACAGTCTGAACCCTTCCCTCAACCCGGCGGTTTTGCTAGCAGGAGTTCAACCCCAACGAACACAGCCCGGAGACCCCTGGGGCAAAAACGGCTTCCGACGATCAATAGGTGCTTGCTGTGGAACACCTATCCCAAGTGGGGGTAGCCAGCTCAACAAAATGCCACACACCCAGGTGTAAGAAACAACATTGCCCAGGCATGGTCTAAGCCCCTCACCTCGTCCCTGTGCTTTGGGGAGCCGGAGGGACAGCCGAGGCCCACGGCCCTGAGACCCCTTTGCAAAAAGCCGGCTTCCCACGGAGACAGTATTCCTGAGGTGCAGACCCTATCCCAAGTGGTTGTGGCAAGGTAAAGCAAATGCCCTCCACTTCTCTGGAAGAAACCACAGTGCCCAGCCATGTTCTAGGCCCTCCCATCCTCCCTGGGCTTCTGGCAGCAGGAGTGAAAAGAGAGGAGCAGAGCACTGGGTCCCGTTTGACAAAACCCGGCTTCCCACGGGAAAGTCTTTCTCCACGTGCAGACATGCTCCCAGGTGCCTGGGGCAAGGGGAAGGAAATGCCATACACTGACCTGGAAGAGACCACAGGGCCCAGGCACAGTCTGAACCCTTCCCTCAACCCGGCGGTTTTGCTAGCAGGAGTTCAACCCCAACGAACACAGCCCAGAGACCCCTGGGGCAAAAACGGCTTCCGACGAACAATAGGTGCTTGCTGTGGAACACCTATCCCAAGTGGTGGAAGCCAGCTCAACAAAATGCCACACACCCAGGTGTAAGAAACAACATTGCCCAGGCATGGTCCAAGCCCCTCACCTCGTCCCTGTGCTTTGGGGAGCCGGAGGGACAGCCGAGGCACACGGCCCTGAGACCCCTTTGCAAAAAGCCGGCTTCCCACGGAAACAGTTTTCCTGAGGTGCAGACCATATCCCAAGTGGTTGTGGCAAGGTAAAGCAAATGTCCTCCACTTCTCTGGAAGAAACCACAGTGCCCAGCCATGTTCTAAGCCCTCCCATTCTCCCTGGGCTTCTGGCAGCAGGAGTGAAAAGAGAGGAGCAGAGCACTGGGACCCGTTTGACAAAAACCGGCTCCCCACGGGAAAGTCTTTCTCCACGTGCAGACATGCTCCCAGGTGCCTGGGGCAAGGGGAAGGAAATGCCATACACTGACCTGGAAGAGACCACAGGGCCCAGGCACAGTCTGAACCCTTCCCTCAACCCGGCGGTTTTGCTAGCAGGAGTTCAACCCCAACGAACACAGCCCGGAGACCCCTGGGGCAAAAACGGCTTCCGACGAACAATAGGTGCTTGCTGTGGAACACCTATCCCAAGTGGGGATAGCCAGCTCAGCAAAATGCCACACACCCAGGTGTAAGAAACAACATTGCCCAGGCATGGTCTAAGCCCCTCACCTCGTCCCTGTGCTTTGGGGAGCCGGAGGGACAGCCGAGGCCCACGGCCCTGAGACCCCTTTGCAAAAAGCCGGCTTCCCACGGAGACAGTTTTCCTGAGGTGCAGACCCTATCCCAAGTGGTTGTGGCAAGGTAAAGCAAATGCCCTCCACTTCTCTGGAAGAAACCACAGCGCCCAGCCATGTTCTAGGCCCTCCCATCCTCCCTGGGCTTCTGGCAGCAGGAGTGAAAAGAGAGGAGCAGAGCACTGGGACCCGTTTGACAAAAACCGGCTTCCCACGGGAAAGTCTTTCTCCACGTGCAGACATGCTCCCAGGTGCCTGGGGCAAGGGGAAGGAAATGCCATACACTGACCTGGAAGAGACCACAGGGCCCAGGCACAGTCTGAACCCTTCCCTCAACCCGGCGGTTTTGCTAGCAGGAGTTCAACCCCAACGAACACAGCCCGGAGACCCCTGGGGCAAAAACGGCTTCCGACGAACAATAGGTGCTTGCTGTGGAACACCTATCCCAAGTGGGGATAGCCAGCTCAGCAAAATGCCACACACCCAGGTGTAAGAAACAACATTGCCCAGGCATGGTCTAAGCCCCTCACCTCGTCCCTGTGCTTTGGGGAGCCGGAGGGACAGCCGAGGCACACGGCCCTGAGACCCCTTTGCAAAAAGCCGGCTTCCCACGGAGACAGTTTTCCTGAGGTGCAGACCCTATCCCAAGTGGTTGTGGCAAGGTAAAGCAAATGCCCTCCACTTCTCTGGAAGAAACCACAGTGCCCAGCCATGTTCTAGGCCCTCCCATCCTCCCTGGGCTTCTGGCAGCAGGAGTGAAAAGAGAGGAGCAGAGCACTGGGACCCGTTTGACAAAACCCGGCTTCCCACGGGAAAGTCTTTCTCCACGTGCAGACATACTCCCAGGTGCATGTGGCAAGGGGAAGGAAATGCCATACACTGACCTGGAAGAGACCACAGGGCCCAGGCACAGTCTGAACCCTTCCCTCAATCCGGCGGTTTTGCTAGCAGGAGTTCAACCCCAACGAACACAGCCCGGAGACCCCTGAGGCAAAAACGGCTTCCGAGGAACAATAGGTGCTTGCTGTGGAACACCTATCCCAAGTGGGGATAGCCAGCTCAACAAAATGCCACACACCCAGGTGTAAGAAACAACATTGCCCAGGCATGGTCCAAGCCCCTCACCTCGTCCCTGTGCTTTGGGGAGCCGGAGGGACAGCCGAGGCACACGGCCCTGAGACCCCTTTGCAAAAAGCCGGCTTCCCACGGAAACAGTTTTCCTGAGGTGCAGACCCTATCCCAAGTGGTTGTGGCAAGGTAAAGCAAATGCCCTCCACTTCTCTGGAAGAAACCACAGTGCCCAGCCATGTTCTAAGCCCTCCCATCCTCCCTGGGCTTCTGGCAGCAGGAGTGAAAAGAGAGGAGCAGAGCACTGGGACCCGTTTGACAAAACCCGGCTTCCCACAGGAAAGTCTTTCTCCACGTGCAGACATGCACCCAGGTGCCTGTGGCAAGGGGAAGGAAATGCCATACACTGACCTGGAAGAGACCACAGGGCCGAGGCACAGTCTGAACACTTCCCTCAACCCGGCGGTTTTGCTAGCAGGAGTTCAACCCCAACGAACACAGCCCGGAGACCCCTGGGGCAAAAACGGCTTCCGACGATCAATAGGTGCTTGCTGTGGAACACCTATCCCAAGTGGTAGAAGCCAGCTGAACAAAATGCCACACACCCAGGTGTAAGAAACAACATTGCCCAGGCATGGTCCAAGCCCCTCACCTCGTCCCTGTGCTTTGGGGAGCCGGAGGGACAGCCGAGGCACACGGCCCTGAGACCCCTTTGCAAAAAGCCGGCTTCCCACGGAAACAGTTTTCCTGAGGTGCAGACCATATCCCAAGTGGTTGTGGCAAGGTAAAGCAAATGCCCTCCACTTCTCTGGAAGAAACCACAGTGCCCAGCCATGTTCTAAGCCCTCCCATCCTCCCTGGGCTTCTGGCAGCAGGAGTGAAAAGAGAGGAGCAGAGCACTGGGTCCCCTTTGACAAAACCCGGCTTCCCACGGGAAAGTCTTTCTCCACGTGCAGACATCCTCCCAGGTGCCTGGGGCAAGGGGAAGGAAATGCCATACACTGACCTGGAAGAGACCACAGGGCCCAGGCACAGTCTGAACCCTTCCCTCAACCCGGCGGTTTTGCTAGCAGGAGTTCAACACCAACGAACACAGCCCGGAGACCCCTGGGGCAACAACGGCTTCCGACGAACAATAGGTGCTTGCTGTGGAACACCTATCCCAAGTGGTGGAAGCCAGCTCAACAAAATGCCACACACCCAGGTGTAAGAAACAACATTGCCCAGGCATGGTCCAAGCCCCTCACCTCGTCCCTGTGCTTTGGGGAGCCGGAGGGACAGCCGAGGCACACGGCCCTGAGACCACTTTGCAAAAAGCCGGCTTCCCACGGACACAGTTTTCCTGAGGTGCAGACCATATCCCAAGTGGTTGTGGCAAGGTAAAGCAAATGCCCTCCACTTCTCTGGAAGAAACCACAGTGCCCAGCCATGTTCTAAGCCCTCCCATTCTCCCTGGGCTTCTGGCAGCAGGAGTGAAAAGAGAGGAGCAGAGCACTGGGACCCGTTTGACAAAAACCGGCTCCCCACGGGAAAGTCTTTCTCCACGTGCAGACATGCTCCCAGGTGCCTGGGGCAAGGGGAAGGAAATGCCATACACTGACCTGGAAGAGACCACAGGGCCCAGGCACAGTCTGAACCCTTCCCTCAACCCGGCGGTTTTGCTAGCAGGAGTTCAACCCCAACGAACACAGCCCGGAGACCCCTGGGGCAAAAACGGCTTCCGACGAACAATAGGTGCTTGCTGTGGAACACCTATCCCAAGTGGGGATAGCCAGCTCAGCAAAAAGCCACACACCCAGGTGTAAGAAACAACATTGCCCAGGCATGGTCTAAGCCCCTCACCTCGTCCCTGTGCTTTGGGGAGCCGGAGGGACAGCCGAGGCACACGGCCCTGAGACCCCTTTGCAAAAAGCCGGCTTCCCACGGAGACAGTTTTCCTGAGGTGCAGACCCTATCCCAAGTGGTTGTGGCAAGGTAAAGCAAATGCCCTCCACTTCTCTGGAAGAAACCACAGTGCCCAGCCATGTTCTAGGCCCTCCCATCCTCCCTGGGCTTCTGGCAGCAGGAGTGAAAAGAGAGGAGCAGAGCACTGGGACCCGTTTGACAAAACCCGGCTTCCCACGGGAAAGTCTTTCTCCACGTGCAGACATACTCCCAGGTGCATGTGGCAAGGGGAAGGAAATGCCATACACTGACCTGGAAGAGACCACAGGGCCCAGGCACAGTCTGAACCCTTCCCTCAACCCGGCGGTTTTGCTAGCAGGAGTTCAACCCCAACGAACACAGCCCGGAGACCCCTGGGGCAAAAACGGCTTCCGACGAACAATAGGTGCTTGCTGTGGAACACCTATCCCAAGTGGTGGAAGCCAGCTCAACAAAATGCCACACACCCAGGTGTAAGAAACAACATTGCCCAGGCATGGTCTAAGCCCCTCACCTCGTCCCTGTGCTCTGGGGAGCCGGAGGGACAGCCGAGGCCCATGGCCCTGAGACCCCTTTGCAAAAAGCCGGCTTCCCACGGAAACAGTTTTCCTGAGGTGCAGACCATATCCCAAGTGGTTGTGGCAAGGTAAAGCAAATGCCCTCCACTTCTCTGGAAGAAACCGCAGTGCCCAGCCATGTTCTAAGCCCTCCCATCCTCCCTGGGCTTCTGGCAGCAGGAGTGAAAAGAGAGGAGCAGAGCACTGGGACCCGTTTGACAAAAACCGGCTCCCCACGGGAAAGTCTTTTTCCACGTGCAGACATGCTCCCAGGTGCCTGGGGCAAGGGGAAGGAAATGCCATACACTGACCTGGAAGAGACCACAGGGCCCAGGCACAGTCTGAACCCTTCCCTCAACCCGGCGGTTTTGCTAGCAGGAGTTCAACCCCAACGAACACAGCCCAGAGACCCCTGAGGCAAAAACCGCTTCCGACGAACAATAGGTGCTTGCTGTGGAACACCTATCCCAAGTGGGGATAGCCAGCTCAACAAAATGCCACACACCCAGGTGTAAGAAACAACAATGCCCAGGCATGGTCTAAGCCCCTCACCTCGTCCCTGTGCTTTGGGGAGCCGGAGGGACAGCCGAGGCCCACGGCCCTGAGACCCCTTTGCAAAAAGCCGGCTTCCCACGGAAACAGTTTTCCTGAGGTGCAGACCCTATCCCAAGTGGTTGTGGCAAGGTAAAGCAAATGCCCTCCACTTCTCTGGAAGAAACCACAGTGCCCAGACATGTTCTAGGCCCTCCCATCCTCCCTGGGCTTCTGGCAGCAGGAGTGAAAAGAGAGGAGCAGAGCACTGGGACCCGTTTGACAAAACCCGGCTTCCCACGGGAAAGTCTTTCTCCACGTGCAGACATACTCCCAGGTGCATGTGGCAAGGGGAAGGAAATGCCATACACTGACCTGGAAGAGACCACAGGGCCCAGGCACAGTCTGAACCCTTCCCTCAATCCGGCGGTTTTGCTAGTAGGAGTTCAACCCCAACGAACACAGCCCAGAGACCCCTGAGGCAAAAACGGCTTCCGACGAACAATAGGTGCTTGCTGTGGAACACCTATCCCAAGTGGGGATAGCCAGCTCAACAAAATGCCACACACCCAGGTGTAAGAAACAACATTGCCCAGGCATGGTCCAAGCCCCTCACCTCGTCCCTGTGCTTTGGGGAGCCGGAGGGACAGCCGAGGCACACGGCCCTGAGACCCCTTTGCAAAAAGCCGGCTTTCCACGGAAACAGTTTTCCTGAGGTGCAGACCCTATCCCAAGTGGTTGTGGCAAGGTAAAGCAAATGCCCTCCACTTCTCTGGAAGAAACCACAGTGCCCAGCCATGTTCTAAGCCCTCCCATCCTCCCTGGGCTTCTGGCAGCAGGAGTGAAAAGAGAGGAGCAGAGCACTGGGACCCGTTTGACAAAACCCGGCTTCCCACGGGAAAGTCTTTCTCCACGTGCAGACATGCACCCAGGTGCCTGTGGCAAGGGGAAGGAAATGCCATACACTGACCTGGAAGAGACCACAGGGCCGAGGCACAGTCTGAACACTTCCCTCAACCCGGCGGTTTTGCTAGCAGGAGTTCAACCCCAACGAACACAGCCCGGAGACCCCTGGGGCAAAAACGGCTTCCGACGATCAATAGGTGCTTGCTGTGGAACACCTATCCCAAGTGGGGGTAGCCAGCTCAACAAAATGCCACACACCCAGGTGTAAGAAACAACATTGCCCAGGCATGGTCTAAGCCCCTCACCTCGTCCCTGTGCTTTGGGGAACCGGAGGGACAGCCGAGGCCCACGGCCCTGAGACCCCTTTGCAAAAAGCCGGCTTCCCACGGAAACAGTTTTCCTGAGGTGCAGACCCTATCCCAAGTGGTTGTGGCAAGGTAAAGCAAATGCCCTCCACTTCTCTGGAAGAAACCACAGTGCCCAGCCATGTTCTAAGCCCTCCCATCCTCCCTGGGCTTCTGGCAGCAGGAGTGAAAAGAGAGGAGCAGAGCACTGGGACCCGTTTGACAAAAACCGGCTTCCCACGGGAAAGTCTTTCTCCACGTGCAGACATGCTCCCAGGTGCCTGGGGCAAGGGGAAGGAAATGCCATACACTGACCTGGAAGAGACCACAGGGCCCAGGCACAGTCTGAACCCTTCCCTCAACCCGGCGGTTTTGCTAGCAGGAGTTCAACCCCAACGAACACAGCCCGGAGACGCCTGGGGCAAAAACGGCTTCCGACGAACAATAGGTGCTTGCTGTGGAACACCTATCCCAAGTGAGGGTAGCCAGCTCAACAAAATGCCACACACCCAGGTGTAAGAAACAACATTGCCCAGGCATGGTCTAAGCCCCTCACCTCGTCCCTGTGCTTTGGGGAGCCGGAGGGACAGCCGAGGCCCACGGCCCTGAGACCCCTTTGCAAAAAGCCGGCTTCCCACGGAAACAGTTTTCCTGAGGTGCACACCCTATCCCAAGTGGTTGTGGCAAGGTAAAGCAAATGCCCTCCACTTCTCTGGAAGAAACCACAGTGCCCAGCCATGTTCTAAGCCCTCCCATCCTCCCTGGGCTTCTGGCAGCAGGAGTGAAAAGAGAGGAGCAGAGCACTGGGTCCCGTTTGACAAAACCCGTGTTCCCACGGGAAAGTCTTTCTCCACGTGCAGACATGCTCCCAGGTGCCTGGGGCAAGGGGAAGGAAATGCCATACACTGACCTGGAAGAGACCACAGGGCCCAGGCACAGTCTGAACCCTTCCCTCAACCCGGCGGTTTTGCTAGCAGGAGTTCAACCCCAACGAACACAGCCCGGAGACCCCTGGGGCAAAAACGGCTTCCGACGATCAATAGGTGCTTGCTGTGGAACACCTATCCCAAGTGGGGGTAGCCAGCTCAACAAAATGCCACACACCCAGGTGTAAGAAACAACATTGCCCAGGCATGGTCTAAGCCCCTCACCTCGTCCCTGTGCTTTGGGGAACCGGAGGGACAGCCGAGGCACACGGCCCTGAGACCCCTTTGCAAAAAGCGGGCTTCCCACGGAAACAGTTTTCCTGAGGTGCAGACCCTATCTCAAGTGGTTGTGGCAAGGTAAAGCAAATGCCCTCCACTTCTCTGGAAGAAACCACAGTGCCCAGCCTTGTTTAAAGCCCTCCCATCCTCCCTGGGCTTATGTCAGCAGGAGTGAAAAGACAGGAGCAGAGCACTGGGACTCGTTTGACAAAACCCGGCTTCCCACGGGAAAGTCTTTCTCCACGCGCAGACATGCTCCCAGGTGCCTGTGGTAAGGGGAAGGAAATGCCATACACTGACCTGGAATAGACCACAGGGCCCAGGCACAGTCTGAACCCTTCCCTCAACCCGGCGGGTTTGCTAGCAGGAGTTCAACCCCAACGAACACAGCCCGGAGACCCCTGGGGCAAAAACGGCTTCCGACGATCAATAGGTCCTTGCTGTGGAACACCTATCCCAAGTGGGGGAAGCCAGCTCAACAAAATGCCACAAACCCAGGTGTAAGAAAAAACATTGCCCAGGCATGGTCTAAGCCCCTCACCTCGTCCCTGTGCTTCGGGGAGCCGGAGGGACAGCCGAGGCACACGGCCCTGAGACCCCTTTGCAAAAAGCCGGCTTCCCACGGAGACAGTATTCCTGAGGTGCAGACCCTATCCCAAGTGGTTGTGGCAAGGTAAAGCAAATGCCCTCCACTTCTCTGGAAGAAACCACAGTGCCCAGCCATGTTCTAGGCCCTCCCATCCTCCCTGGGCTTCTGGCAGCAGGAGTGAAAAGAGAGGAGCAGAGCACTGGGACCCGTTTGACAAAACCCGGCTTCCCACGGGAAAGTCTTTCTCCACGTGCAGACATACTCCCAGGTGCATGTGGCAAGGGGAAGGAAATGCCATACACTGACCTGGAAGAGACCACAGGGCCCAGGCACAGTCTGAACCCTTCCCTCAACCCGGCGGTTTTGCTAGCAGGAGTTCAACCCCAACGAACACAGCCCGGAGACCCCTGGGGCAAAAACGGCTTCCGACGATCAATAGGTGCTTGCTGTGGAACACCTATCCCAAGTGGTGGAAGCCAGCTGAACAAAATGCCACACACCCAGGTGTAAGAAACAACATTGCCCAGGCTTGGTCTAAGCCCCTCACCTTGTCCCTGTGCTTTGGGGAGCCGGAGGGATAGCCGAGGCCCACGGCCCTGAGACCCCTTTGCAAAAAGCCGGCTTCCCACGGAAACAGTTTTCCTGAGGTGCAGACCCTATCCCAAGTGGTTGTGGCAAGGTAAAGCAAATGCCCTCCACTTCTCTGGAAGAAACCACAGTGCCCAGCCATGTTCTAAGCCCTCCCATCCTCCCTGGGCTTCTGGCAGCAGGAGTGAAAAGAGAGGAGCAGAGCACTGGGACCCGTTTGACAAAAACCGGCTTCCCACGGGAAAGTCTTTCTCCACGTGCAGACATGCTCCCAGGTGCCTGGGGCAAGGGGAAGGAAATGCCATACACTGACCTGGAAGAGACCACAGGGCCCAGGCACAGTCTGAACCCTTCCCTCAACCCGGCGGTTTTGCTAGCAGGAGTTCAACCCCAACGAACACAGCCCGGAGACGCCTGGGGCAAAAACGGCTTCCGACGAACAATAGGTGCTTGCTGTGGAACACCTATCCCAAGTGAGGGTAGCCAGCTCAACAAAATGCCACACACCCAGGTGTAAGAAACAACATTGCCCAGGCATGGTCTAAGCCCCTCACCTCGTCCCTGTGCTTTGGGGAGCCGGAGGGACAGCCGAGGCCCACGGCCCTGAGACCCCTTTGCAAAAAGCCGGCTTCCCACGGAAACAGTTTTCCTGAGGTGCACACCCTATCCCAAGTGGTTGTGGCAAGGTAAAGCAAATGCCCTCCACTTCTCTGGAAGAAACCACAGTGCCCAGCCATGTTCTAAGCCCTCCCATCCTCCCTGGGCTTCTGGCAGCAGGAGTGAAAAGAGAGGAGCAGAGCACTGGGTCCCGTTTGACAAAACCCGTGTTCCCACGGGAAAGTCTTTCTCCACGTGCAGACATGCTCCCAGGTGCCTGGGGCAAGGGGAAGGAAATGCCATACACTGACCTGGAAGAGACCACAGGGCCCAGGCACAGTCTGAACCCTTCCCTCAACCCGGCGGTTTTGCTAGCAGGAGTTCAACCCCAACGAACACAGCCCGGAGACCCCTGGGGCAAAAACGGCTTCCGACGATCAATAGGTGCTTGCTGTGGAACACCTATCCCAAGTGGGGGTAGCCAGCTCAACAAAATGCCACACACCCAGGTGTAAGAAACAACATTGCCCAGGCATGGTCTAAGCCCCTCACCTCGTCCCTGTGCTTTGGGGAACCGGAGGGACAGCCGAGGCACACGGCCCTGAGACCCCTTTGCAAAAAGCGGGCTTCCCACGGAAACAGTTTTCCTGAGGTGCAGACCCTATCTCAAGTGGTTGTGGCAAGGTAAAGCAAATGCCCTCCACTTCTCTGGAAGAAACCACAGTGCCCAGCCTTGTTTAAAGCCCTCCCATCCTCCCTGGGCTTATGTCAGCAGGAGTGAAAAGACAGGAGCAGAGCACTGGGACTCGTTTGACAAAACCCGGCTTCCCACGGGAAAGTCTTTCTCCACGCGCAGACATGCTCCCAGGTGCCTGTGGTAAGGGGAAGGAAATGCCATACACTGACCTGGAATAGACCACAGGGCCCAGGCACAGTCTGAACCCTTCCCTCAACCCGGCGGGTTTGCTAGCAGGAGTTCAACCCCAACGAACACAGCCCGGAGACCCCTGGGGCAAAAACGGCTTCCGACGATCAATAGGTCCTTGCTGTGGAACACCTATCCCAAGTGGGGGAAGCCAGCTCAACAAAATGCCACAAACCCAGGTGTAAGAAAAAACATTGCCCAGGCATGGTCTAAGCCCCTCACCTCGTCCCTGTGCTTCGGGGAGCCGGAGGGACAGCCGAGGCACACGGCCCTGAGACCCCTTTGCAAAAAGCCGGCTTCCCACGGAGACAGTATTCCTGAGGTGCAGACCCTATCCCAAGTGGTTGTGGCAAGGTAAAGCAAATGCCCTCCACTTCTCTGGAAGAAACCACAGTGCCCAGCCATGTTCTAGGCCCTCCCATCCTCCCTGGGCTTCTGGCAGCAGGAGTGAAAAGAGAGGAGCAGAGCACTGGGACCCGTTTGACAAAACCCGGCTTCCCACGGGAAAGTCTTTCTCCACGTGCAGACATACTCCCAGGTGCATGTGGCAAGGGGAAGGAAATGCCATACACTGACCTGGAAGAGACCACAGGGCCCAGGCACAGTCTGAACCCTTCCCTCAAACCGGCGGTTTTGCTAGCAGGAGTTCAACCCCAACGAACACAGCCCGGAGACCCCTGGGGCAAAAACGGCTTCCGACGATCAATAGGTGCTTGCTGTGGAACACCTATCCCAAGTGGTGGAAGCCAGCTGAACAAAATGCCACACACCCAGGTGTAAGAAACAACATTGCCCAGGCTTGGTCTAAGCCCCTCACCTCGTCCCTGTGGTTTGGGGAGCCGGAGGGACAGCCGAGGCCCACGGCCCTGAGACCCCTTTGTAAAAAGCCGGCTTCCCACGGAAACAGTTTTCCTGAGGTGCACACCCTATCCCAAGTGGTTGTGGCAAGGTAAAGCAAATGCCCTCCACTTCTCTGGAAGAAACCACAGTGCCCAGCCATGTTCTAAGCCCTCCCATCCTCCCTGGGCTTCTGGCAGCAGGAGTGAAAAGAGAGGAGCAGAGCACTGGGACCCGTTTGACAAAACCAGGCTTCCCACGGGAAAGTCTTTCTCCACGTGCAGACATGCTCCCAGGTGCCTGGGGCAAGGGAAAGGAAATGCCATACACTGACCTGGAAGAGACCACAGGGCCCAGGCACAGTCTGAACCCTTCCCTCAACCCGGCGGTTTTGCTAGCAGGAGTTCAACCCCAACGAACACAGCCCAGAGACCCCTGAGGCAAAAACCGCTTCCGACGAACAATAGGTGCTTGCTGTGGAACACCTATCCCAAGTGGGGATAGCCAGCTCAACAAAATGCCACACACCCAGGTGTAAGAAACAACATTGCCCAGGCATGGTCTAAGCCCCTCACCTCGTCCCTGTGCTTTGGGGAGCCGGAGGGACAGCCGAGGCACACGGCCCTGAGACCCCTTTGCAAAAAGCCGGCTTCCCACGGAGACAGTTTTCCTGAGGTGCAGACCCTATCCCAAGTGGTTGTGGCAAGGTAAAGCAAATGCCCTCCACTTCTCTGGAAGAAACCACAGTGCCCAGCCATGTTCTAAGCCCACCCATCCTCCCTGGGCTTCTGGCAGCAGGAGTGAAAAGAGAGGAGCAGAGCACTGGGACCCGTTTGACAAAACCCGGCTTCCCACGGGAAAGTCTTTCTCCACGTGCAGACATGCTCCCAGGTGCCTGTGGCAAGGGGAAGGAAATGCCATACACTGACCTGGAAGAGACCACAGGGCCGAGGCACAGTCTGAACACTTCCCTCAACCCGGCGGTTTTGCTAGCAGGAGTTCAACCCCAACGAACACAGCCCGGAGACCCCTGGGGCAAAAACGGCTTCCGACGATCAATAGGTGCTTGCTGTGGAACACCTATCCCAAGTGGTGGAAGCCAGCTGAACAAAATGCCACACACCCAGGTGTAAGAAACAACATTGCCCAGGCTTGGTCTAAGCCCCTCACCTCGTCCCTGTGCTTTGGGGAGCCGGAGGGACAGCCGAGGCCCACGGCCCTGAGACCCCTTTGCAAAAAGCCGGCTTCCCACGGAAACAGTTTTCCTGAGGTGCAGACCCTATCCCAAGTGGTTGTGGCAAGGTAAAGCAAATGCCCTCCACTTCTCTGGAAGAAACCACAGTGCCCAGCCATGTTCTAAGCCCTCCCATCCTCCCTGGGCTTCTGGCAGCAGGAGTGAAAAGAGAGGAGCAGAGCACTGGGTCCCGTTTGACAAAACCCGGCTTCCCACGGGAAAGTCTTTCTCCACGTGCAGACATGCTCCCAGGTGCCTGGGGCAAGGGGAAGGAAATGCCATACACTGACCTGGAAGAGACCACAGGGCCCAGGCACAGTCTGAACCCTTCCCTCAACCCGGCGGTTTTGCTAGCAGGAGTTCAACCCCAACGAACACAGCCCGGAGACCCCTGGGGCAAAAACGGCTTCCGACGAACAATAGGTGCTTGCTGTGGAACACCTATCCCAAGTGGGGATAGCCAGCTCAACAAAATGCCACACACCCAGGTGTAAGAAACATTGCCCAGGCATGGTCTAAGCCCCTCACCTCGTCCCTGTGCTTTGGGGAGCCGGAGGGACAGCCGAGGCACACGGCCCTGAGACCCCTTTGCAAAAAGCCGGCTTCCCACGGAAACATTTTTCCTGAGGTGCAGACCATATCCCAAGTGGTTGTGGCAAGGTAAAGCAAATGCCCTCCACTTCTCTGGAAGAAACCACAGTGCCCAGCCATGTTCTAGGCCCTCCCATCCTCCCTGGGCTTCTGGCAGCAGGAGTGAAAAGAGAGGAGCAGAGCACTGGGACCCGTTTGACAAAACCCGGCTTCCCACGGGAAAGTCTTTCTCCACGTGCAGACATACTCCCAGGTGCATGTGGCAAGGGGAAGGAAATGCCATACACTGACCTGGAAGAGACCACAGGGCCCAGGCACAGTCTGAACCCTTCCCTCAACCCGGCAGTTTTGCTAGCAGGAGTTCAACCCCAACGAACACAGCCCGGAGACCCCTGGGGCAAAAACGGCTTCCGACGATCAATAGGTGCTTGCTGTGGAACACCTATCCCAAGTGGGGGAAGCCAGCTGAACAAAATGCCACACACCCAGGTGTAAGAAACAACATTGCCCAGGCTTGGTCTAAGCCCCTCACCTCGTCCCTGTGCTTTGGGGAGCCGGAGGGACAGCCGAGGCCCACGGCCCTGAGACCCCTTTGTAAAAAGCCGGCTTCCCACGGAAACAGTTTTCCTGAGGTGCACACCCTATCCCAAGTGGTTGTGGCAAGGTAAAGCAAATGCCCTCCACTTCTCTGGAAGAAACCACAGTGCCCAGCCATGTTCTAAGCCCTCCCATCCTCCCTGGGCTTCTGGCAGCAGGAGTGAAAAGAGAGGAGCAGAGCACTGGGACTCGTTTGACAAAACCCGGCTTCCCACGGGAAAGTCTTTCTCCACGCGCAGACATGCTCCCAGGTGCCTGTGGTAAGGGGAAGGAAATGCCATACACTGACCTGGAATAGACCACAGGGCCCAGGCACAGTCTGAACCCTTCCCTCAACCCGGCGGGTTTGCTAGCAGGAGTTCAACCCCAACGAACACAGCCCGGAGACCCCTGGGGAAAAAACGGCTTCCGACGATCAATAGGTCCTTGCTGTGGAACACCTATCCCAAGTGGGGGAAGCCAGCTCAACAAAATGCCACAAACCCAGGTGTAAGAAAAAACATTGCCCAGGCATGGTCTAAGCCCCTCACCTCGTCCCTGTGCTTCGGGGAGCCGGAGGGACAGCCGAGGCACACGGCCCTGAGACCCCTTTGCAAAAAGCCGGCTTCCCACGGAGACAGTATTCCTGAGGTGCAGACCCTATCCCAAGTGGTTGTGGCAAGGTAAAGCAAATGCCCTCCACTTCTCTGGAAGAAACCACAGTGCCCAGCCATGTTCTAGGCCCTCCCATCCTCCCTGGGCTTCTGGCAGCAGGAGTGAAAAGAGAGGAGCAGAGCACTGGGACCCGTTTGACAAAACCCGGCTTCCCACGGGAAAGTCTTTCTCCACGTGCAGACATACTCCCAGGTGCATGTGGCAAGGGGAAGGAAATGCCATACACTGACCTGGAAGAGACCACAGGGCCCAGGCACAGTCTGAACCCTTCCCTCAAACCGGCGGTTTTGCTAGCAGGAGTTCAACCCCAACGAACACAGCCCGGAGACCCCTGGGGCAAAAACGGCTTCCGACGATCAATAGGTGCTTGCTGTGGAACACCTATCCCAAGTGGTGGAAGCCAGCTGAACAAAATGCCACACACCCAGGTGTAAGAAACAACATTGCCCAGGCTTGGTCTAAGCCCCTCACCTCGTCCCTGTGGTTTGGGGAGCCGGAGGGACAGCCGAGGCCCACGGCCCTGAGACCCCTTTGTAAAAAGCCGGCTTCCCACGGAAACAGTTTTCCTGAGGTGCAGACCCTATCCCAAGTGGTTGTGGCAAGGTAAAGCAAATGCCCTCCACTTCTCTGGAAGAAACCACAGTGCCCAGCCATGTTCTAAGCCCTCCCATCCTCCCTGGGCTTCTGGCAGCAGGAGTGAAAAGAGAGGAGCAGAGCACTGGGACCCGTTTGACAAAAACCGGCTTCCCACGGGAAAGTCTTTCTCCACGTGCAGACATGCTCCCAGGTGCCTGGGGCAAGGGGAAGGAAATGCCATACACTGACCTGGAAGAGACCACAGGGCCCAGGCACAGTCTGAACCCTTCCCTCAACCCGGCGGTTTTGCTAGCAGGAGTTCAACCCCAACGAACACAGCCCGGAGACGCCTGGGGCAAAAACGGCTTCCGACGAACAATAGGTGCTTGCTGTGGAACACCTATCCCAAGTGGGGGTAGCCAGCTCAACATAATGCCACACACCAAGGTGTAAGAAACAACATTGCCCAGGCATGGTCTAAGCCCCTCACCTCGTCCCTGTGCTTTGGGGAGCCGGAGGGACAGCCGAGGCCCACGGCCCTGAGACCCCTTTGCAAAAAGCCGGCTTCCCACGGAAACAGTTTTCCTGAGGTGCACACCCTATCCCAAGTGGTTGTGGCAAGGTAAAGCAAATGCCCTCCACTTCTCTGGAAGAAACCACAGTGCCCAGCCATGTTCTAAGCCCTCCCATCCTCCCTGGGCTTTTGGCAGCAGGAGTGAAAAGAGAGGAGCAGAGCACTGGGTCCCGTTTGACAAAACCCGGCTTCCCACGGGAAAGTCTTTCTCCACGTGCAGACATGCTCCCAGGTGCCTGGGGCAAGGGGAAGGAAATGCCATACACTGACCTGGAAGAGACCACAGGGCCCAGGCACAGTCTGAACCCTTCCCTCAACCCGGCGGTTTTGCTAGCAGGAGTTCAACCCCAACGAACACAGCCCGGAGACCCCTGGGGCAAAAACGGCTTCCGACGATCAATAGGTGCTTGCTGTGGAACACCTATCCCACGTGGGGGTAGCCAGCTCAACAAAATGCCACACACCCAGGTGTAAGAAACAACATTGCCCAGGCATGGTCTAAGCCCCTCACCTCGTCCCTGTGCTTTGGGGAGCCGGAGGGACAGCCGAGGCACACGGCCCTGAGACCCCTTTGCAAAAAGCCGGCTTCCCACGGAAACAGTTTTCCTGAGGTGCACACCCTATCCCAAGTGGTTGTGGCAAGGTAAAGCAAATGCCCTCCACTTCTCTGGAAGAAACCACAGTGCCCAGCCTTGTTTTAAGCCCTCCCATCCTCCCTGGGCTTCTGTCAGCAGGAGTGAAAAGAGAGGAGCAGAGCACTGGGACTCGTTTGACAAAACCCGGCTTCCCACGGGAAAGTCTTTCTCCACGCGCAGACATGCTCCCAGGTGCCTGTGGTAAGGGGAAGGAAATGCCATACACTGACCTGGAATAGACCACAGGGCCCAGGCACAGTCTGAACCCTTCCCTCAACCCGGCGGTTTTGCTAGCAGGAGTTCAACCCCAACGAACACAGCCCGGAGACCCCTGGGGCAAAAACGGCTTCCGACGATCAATAGGTCCTTGCCTTGGAACACCTATCCCAAGTGGGGGAAGCCAGCTCAACAAAATGCCACACACCCAGGTGTAAGAAAAAACATTGCCCAGGCATGGTCTAAGCCCCTCACCTCGTCCCTGTGCTTCGGGGAGCCGGAGGGACAGCCGAGGCCCACGGCCCTGAGACCCCTTTGCAAAAAGCCGGCTTCCCACCGAGACAGTATTCCTGAGGTGCAGACCCTATCCCAAGTGGTTGTGGCAAGGTAAAGCAAATGCCCTCCACTTCTCTGGAAGAAACCACAGTGCCCAGCCATGTTCTAGGCCCTCCCATCCTCCCTGGGCTTCTGGCAGCAGGAGTGAAAAGAGAGGAGCAGAGCACTGGGACCCGTTTGACAAAACCCGGCTTCCCACGGGAAAGTCTTTCTCCACGTGCAGACATGCTCCCAGGTGCCTGGGGCAAGGGGAAGGAAATGCCATACACTGACCTGGAAGAGACCACAGGGCCCAGGCACAGTCTGAACCCTTCCCTCAACCCGGCGGTTTTGCTAGCAGGAGTTCAACCCCAACGAACACAGCCCGGAGACCCCTGGGACAAAAACGGCTTCCGACGAACAATAGGTGCTTGCTGTGGAACACCTATCCCAAGTGGGGGTAGCCAGCTCAACATAATGCCACACACCCAGGTGTAAGAAACAACATTGCCCAGGCATGGTCTAAGCCCCTCACCTCGTCCCTGTGCTTTGGGGAGCCGGAGGGACAGCCGAGGCCCACGGCCCTGAGACCCCTTTGCAAAAAGCCGGCTTCCCACGGAAACAGTTTTCCTGAGGTGCACACCCTATCCCAAGTGGTTGTGGCAAGGTAAAGCAAATGCCCTCCACTTCTCTGGAAGAAACCACAGTGCCCAGCCATGTTCTAAGCCCTCCCATCCTCCCTGGGCTTCTGCCAGCAGGAGTGAAAAGAGAGGAGCAGAGCACTGGGTCCCGTTTGACAAAACCCGGCTTCCCACGGGAAAGTCTTTCTCCACGTGCAGACATGCTCCCAGGTGCCTGGGGCAAGGGGAAGGAAATGCCATACACTGACCTGGAAGAGACCACAGGGCCCAGGCACAGTCTGAACCCTTCCCTCAACCCGGCGGTTTTGCTAGCAGGAGTTCAACCCCAACGAACACAGCCCGGAGACCCCTGGGGCAAAAACGGCTTCCGACGATCAATAGGTGCTTGCTGTGGAACACCTATCCCAAGTGGGGGTAGCCAGCTCAACAAAATGCCACACACCCAGGTGTAAGAAACAACATTGCCCAGGCATGGTCTAAGCCCCTCACCTCGTCCCTGTGCTTTGGGGAGCCGGAGGGACAGCCGAGGCCCACGGCCCTGAGACCCCTTTGCAAAAAGCCGGCTTCCCACGGAAACAGTTTTCCTGAGGTGCACACCCTATCCCAAGTGGTTGTGGCAAGGTAAAGCAAATGCCCTCCACTTCTCTGGAAGAAACCACAGTGCCCAGCCTTGTTTTAAGCCCTCCCATCCTCCCTGGGCTTCTGTCAGCAGGAGTGAAAAGAGAGGAGCAGAGCACTGGGACTCGTTTGACAAAACCCGGCTTCCCACGGGAAAGTCTTTCTCCACGCGCAGACATGCTCCCAGGTGCCTGTGGTAAGGGGAAGGAAATGCCATACACTGACCTGGAATAGACCACAGGGCCCAGGCACAGTCTGAACCCTTCCCTCAACCCGGCGGTTTTGCTAGCAGGAGTTCAACCCCAACGAACACAGCCCGGAGACCCCTGGGGCAAAAACGGCTTCCGACGATCAATAGGTCCTTGCCTTGGAACACCTATCCCAAGTGGGGGAAGCCAGCTCAACAAAATGCCACACACCCAGGTGTAAGAAAAAACATTGCCCAGGCATGGTCTAAGCCCCTCACCTCGTCCCTGTGCTTCGGGGAGCCGGAGGGACAGCCGAGGCATACGGCCCTGAGACCCCTTTGCAAAAAGCCGGCTTCCCACGGAGACAGTATTCCTGAGGTGCAGACCCTATCCCAAGTGGTTGTGGCAAGGTAAAGCAAATGCCCTCCACTTCTCTGGAAGAAACCACAGTGCCCAGCCATGTTCTAGGCCCTCCCATCCTCCCTGGGCTTCTGGCAGCAGGAGTGAAAAGAGAGGAGCAGAGCACTGGGACCCGTTTGACAAAACCCGGCTTCCCACGGGAAAGTCTTTCTCCACGTGCAGACATGCTCCCAGGTGCCTGTGGCAAGGGGAAGGAAATGCCATACACTGACCTGGAAGAGACCACAGGGCCGAGGCACAGTCTGAACACTTCCCTCAACCCGGCGGTTTTGCTAGCAGGAGTTCAACCCCAACGAACACAGCCCGGAGACCCCTGGGGCAAAAACGGCTTCCGACGATCAATAGGTGCTTGCTGTGGAACACCTATCCCAAGTGGTGGAAGCCAGCTGAACAAAATGCCACACACCCAGGTGTAAGAAACAACATTGCCCAGGCTTGGTCTAAGACCCTCACCTTGTCCCTGTGCTTTGGGGAGCCGGAGGGACAGCCGAGGCACACGGCCCTGAGACCCCTTTGCAAAAAGCCGGCTTCCCACGGAAACAGTTTTCCTGAGGTGCAGACCCTATCCCAAGTGGTTGTGGCAAGGTAAAGCAAATGCCCTCCACTTCTCTGGAAGAAACCACAGTGCCCAGCCATGTTCTAAGCCCTCCCATCCTCCCTGGGCTTCTGGTAGCAGGAGTGAAAAGAGAGGAGCAGAGCACTGAGTCCCGTTTGACAAAACCCGGCTTCCCACGGGAAAGTCTTTCTCCACGTGCAGACATGCTCCCAGGTGCCTGGGGCAAGGGGAAGGAAATGCCATACACTGACCTGGAAGAGACCACAGGGCCCAGGCACAGTCTGAACCCTTCCCTCAACCCGGCGGTTTTGCTAGCAGGAGTTCAACCCCAACGAACACAGCCCGGAGACCCCTGGGGCAAAAACGGCTTCCGACGAACAATAGGTGCTTGCTGTGGAACACCTATCCCAAGTGGTGGAAGCCAGCTCAACAAAATGCCACACACCCAGGTGTAAGAAACAACATTGCCCAGGCATGGTCCAAGCCCCTCACCTCGTCCCTGTGCTTTGGGGAGCCGGAGGGACAGCCGAGGCACACGGCCCTGAGACCCCTTTGCAAAAAGCCGGCTTCCCACGGAAACAGTTTTCCTGAGGTGCAGACCATATCCCAAGTGGTTGTGGCAAGGTAAAGCAAATGCCCTCCACTTCTCTGGAAGAAACCACAGTGCCCAGCCATGTTCTAAGCCCTCCCATCCTCCCTGGGCTTCTGGCAGCAGGAGTGAAAAGAGAGGAGCAGAGCACTGGGTCCCGTTTGACAAAACCCGTGTTCCCACGGGAAAGTCTTTCTCCACGTGCAGACATGCTCCCAGGTGCCTGGGGCAAGGGGAAGGAAATGCCATACACTGACCTGGAAGAGACCACAGGGCCCAGGCACAGTCTGAACCCTTCCCTCAACCCGGCGGTTTTGCTAGCAGGAGTTCAACCCCAACGAACACAGCCCGGAGACCCCTGGGGCAAAAACGGCTTCCGACGAACAATAGGTGCTTGCTGTGGAACACCTATCCCAAGTGGTGGAAGCCAGCTCAACAAAATGCCACACACCCAGGTGGAAGAAACAACATTGCCCAGGCATGGTCCAAGCCCCTCACCTCGTCCCTGTGCTTTGGGGAGCCGGAGGGACAGCCGAGGCACACGGCCCTGAGACCCCTTTGCAAAAAGCCGGCTTCCCACGGAAAGAGTTTTCCTGAGGTGCAGACCATATCCCAAGTGGTTGTGGCAAGGTAAAGCAAATGCCCTCCACTTCTCTGGAAGAACCCACAGTGCCCAGCCATGTTCTAAGCCCTCCCATTCTCCCTGGGCTTCTGGCAGCAGGAGTGAAAAGAGAGGAGCAGAGCACTGGGACCCGTTTGACAAAAACCGGCTCCCCACGGGAAAGTCTTTCTCCACGTGCAGACATGCTCCCAGGTGCCTGGGGCAAGGGGAAGGAAATGCCATACACTGACCTGGAAGAGACCATAGGGCCCAGGCACAGTCTGAACCCTTCCCTCAACCCGGCGGTTTTGCTAGCAGGAGTTCAACCCCAACGAACACAGCCCGGAGACCCCTGGGGCAAAAACGGCTTCCGACGAACAATAGGTGCTTGCTGTGGAACACCTATCCCAAGTGGGGATAGCCAGCTCAGCAAAATGCCACACACCCAGGTGTAAGAAACAACATTGCCCAGGCATGGTCTAAGCCCCTCACCTCGTCCCTGTGCTTTGGGGAGCCGGAGGGACAGCCGAGGCCCACGGCCCTGAGACCCCTTTGCAAAAAGCCGGCTTCCCACGGAGACAGTTTTCCTGAGGTGCAGACCCTATCCCAAGTGGTTGTGGCAAGGTAAAGCAAATGCCCTCCACTTCTCTGGAAGAAACCACAGTGCCCAGCCATGTTCTAGGCCCTCCCATCCTCCCTGGGCTTCTGGCAGCAGGAGTGAAAAGAGAGGAGCAGAGCACTGGGACCCGTTTGACAAAAACCGGCTTCCCACGGGAAAGTCTTTCTCCACGTGCAGACATGCTCCCAGGTGCCTGGGGCAAGGGGAAGGAAATGCCATACACTGACCTGGAAGAGACAACAGGGCCCAGGCACAGTCTGAACCCTTCCCTCAACCCGGCGGTTTTGCTAGCAGGAGTTCAACCCCAACGAACACAGCCCGGAGACCCCTGGGGCAAAAACGGCTTCCGACGATCAATAGGTGCTTGCTGTGGAACACCTATCCCAAGTGGTGGAAGCCAGCTCAACAAAATGCCACACACCCAGGTGTAAGAAACAACATTGCCCAGGCATGGTCTAAGCCCCTCACCTCGTCCCTGTGCTTTGGGGAGCCGGAGGGACAGCCGAGGCACACGGCCCTGAGACCCCTTTGCAAAAAGCCGGCTTCCCACGGAAACAGTTTTCCTGAGGTGCAGACCATATCCCAAGTGGTTGTGGCAAGGTAAAGCAAATGCCCTCCACTTCTCTGGAAGAAACCGCAGTGCCCAGCCATGTTCTAAGCCCTCCCATCCTCCCTGGGCTTCTGGCAGCAGGAGTGAAAAGAGAGGAGCAGAGCACTGGGACCTGTTTGACAAAAACCGGCTCCCCACGGGAAAGTCTTTTTCCACGTGCAGACATGCTCCCAGGTGCCTGGGGCAAGGGGAAGGAAATGCCATACACTGACCTGGAAGAGACCACAGGGCCCAGGCACAGTCTGAACCCTTCCCTCAACCCGGCGGTTTTGCTAGCAGGAGTTCAACCCCAACGAACACAGCCCGGAGACCCCTGGGGCAAAAACGGCTTCCGACGAACAATAGGTGCTTGCTGTGGAACACCTATCCCAAGTGGGGATAGCCAGCTCAGCAAAATGCCACACACCCAGGTGTAAGAAACAACATTGCCCAGGCATGGTCTAAGCCCCTCACCTCGTCCCTGTGCTTTGGGGAGCCGGAGGGACAGCCGAGGCACACGGCCCTGAGACCCCTTTGCAAAAAGCCGGCTTCCCACGGAGACAGTTTTCCTGAGGTGCAGACCCTATCCCAAGTGGTTGTGGCAAGGTAAAGCAAATGCCCTCCACTTCTCTGGAAGAAACCACAGTGCCCAGCCATGTTCTAGGCCCTCCCATCCTCCCTGGGCTTCTGGCAGCAGGAGTGAAAAGAGAGGAGCAGAGCACTGGGACCCGTTTGACAAAACCCGTGTTCCCACGGGAAAGTCTTTCTCCACGTGCAGACATGCTCCCAGGTGCCTGGGGCAAGGGGAAGGAAATGCCATACACTGACCTGGAAGAGACCACAGGGCCCAGGCACAGTCTGAACCCTTCCCTCAACCCGGCGGTTTTGCTAGCAGGAGTTCAACCCCAACGAACACAGCCCGGAGACGCCTGGGGCAAAAACGGCTTCCGACGAACAATAGGTGCTTGCTGTGGAACACCTATCCCAAGTGGGGGTAGCCAGCTCAACAAAATGCCACACACCCAGGTGTAAGAAACAACATTGCCCAGGCATGGTCCAAGCCCCTCACCTCGTCCCTGTGCTTTGGGGAGCCGGAGGGACAGCCGAGGCCCACGGCCCTGAGACCCCTTTGCAAAAAGCCGGCTTCCCACGGAAACAGTTTTCCTGAGGTGCACACCCTATCCCAAGTGGTTGTGGCAAGGTAAAGCAAATGCCCTCCACTTCTCTGGAAGAAACCACAGTGCCCAGCCATGTTCTAAGCCCTCCCATCCTCCCTGGGCTTCTGGCAGCAGGAGTGAAAAGAGAGGAGCAGAGCACTGGGACCCGTTTGACAAAAACCGGCTTCCCACGGGAAAGTCTTTCTCCACGTGCAGACATACTCCCAGGTGCATGTGGCAAGGGGAAGGAAATGCCATACACTGACCTGGAAGAGACCACAGGGCCCAGGCACAGTCTGAACCCTTCCCTCAACCCGGCGGTTTTGCTAGCAGGAGTTCAACCCCAACGAACACAGCCCGGAGACCCCTGGGGCAAAAACGGCTTCCGACGATCAATAGGTGCTTGCTGTGGAACACCTATCCCAAGTGGTGGAAGCCAGCTGAACAAAATGCCACACACCCAGGTGTAAGAAACAACATTGCCCAGGCTTGGTCTAAGCCCCTCACCTCGTCCCTGTGGTTTGGGGAGCCGGAGGGACAGCCGAGGCCCACGGCCCTGAGACCCCTTTGTAAAAAGCCGGCTTCCCACGGAAACAGTTTTCCTGAGGTGCAGACCCTATCCCAAGTGGTTGTGGCAAGGTAAAGCAAATGCCCTCCACTTCTCTGGAAGAAACCACAGTGCCCAGCCATGTTCTAAGCCCTCCCATCCTCCCTGGGCTTCTGGCAGCAGGAGTGAAAAGAGAGGAGCAGAGCACTGGGACCCGTTTGACAAAAACCGGCTTCCCACGGGAAAGTCTTTCTCCACGTGCAGACATGCTCCCAGGTGCCTGGGGCAAGGGGAAGGAAATGCCATACACTGACCTGGAAGAGACCACAGGGCCCAGGCACAGTCTGAACCCTTCCCTCAACCCGGCGGTTTTGCTAGCAGGAGTTCAACCCCAAGGAACACAGCCCGGAGACGCCTGGGGCAAAAACGGCTTCCGACGAACAATAGGTGCTTGCTGTGGAACACCTATCCCAAGTGGGGGTAGCCAGCTCAACATAATGCCACACACCCAGGTGTAAGAAACAACATTGCCCAGGCATGGTCTAAGCCCCTCACCTCGTCCCTGTGCTTTGGGGAGCCGGAGGGACAGCCGAGGCCCACGGCCCTGAGACCCCTTTGCAAAAAGCCGGCTTCCCACGGAAACAGTTTTCCTGAGGTGCACACCCTATCCCAAGTGGTTGTGGCAAGGTAAAGCAAATGCCCTCCACTTCTCTGGAAGAAACCACAGTGCCCAGCCATGTTCTAAGCCCTCCCATCCTCCCTGGGCTTCTGCCAGCAGGAGTGAAAAGAGAGGAGCAGAGCACTGGGTCCCGTTTGACAAAACCCGGCTTCCCACGGGAAAGTCTTTCTCCACGTGCAGACATGCTCCCAGGTGCCTGGGGCAAGGGGAAGGAAATGCCATACACTGACCTGGAAGAGACCACAGGGCCCAGGCACAGTCTGAACCCTTCCCTCAACCCGGCGGTTTTGCTAGCAGGAGTTCAACCCCAACGAACACAGCCCGGAGACCCCTGGGGCAAAAACGGCTTCCGACGATCAATAGGTGCTTGCTGTGGAACACCTATCCCAAGTGGGGGTAGCCAGCTCAACAAAATGCCACACACCCAGGTGTAAGAAACAACATTGCCCAGGCATGGTCTAAGCCCCTCACCTCGTCCCTGTGCTTTGGGGAGCCGGAGGGACAGCCGAGGCCCACGGCCCTGAGACCCCTTTGCAAAAAGTCGGCTTCCCACGGAGACAGTATTCCTGAGGTGCAGACCCTATCCCAAGTGGTTGTGGCAAGGTAAAGCAAATGCCCTCCACTTCTCTGGAAGAAACCACAGTGCCCAGCCATGTTCTAGGCCCTCCCATCCTCCCTGGGCTTCTGGCAGCAGGAGTGAAAAGAGAGGAGCAGAGCACTGGGACCCGTTTGACAAAACCCGGCTTCCCACGGGAAAGTCTTTCTCCACGTGCAGACATACTCCCAGGTGCATGTGGCAAGGGGAAGGAAATGCCATACACTGACCTGGAAGAGACCACAGGGCCCAGGCACAGTCTGAACCCTTCCCTCAAACCGGCGGTTTTGCTAGCAGGAGTTCAACCCCAACGAACACAGCCCGGAGACCCCTGGGGCAAAAACGGCTTCCGACGATCAATAGGTGCTTGCTGTGGAACACCTATCCCAAGTGGTGGAAGCCAGCTGAACAAAATGCCACACACCCAGGTGTAAGAAACAACATTGCCCAGGCTTGGTCTAAGCCCCTCACCTCGTCCCTGTGGTTTGGGGAGCCGGAGGGACAGCCGAGGCCCACGGCCCTGAGACCCCTTTGTAAAAAGCCGGCTTCCCACGGAAACAGTTTTCCTGAGGTGCAGACCCTATCCCAAGTGGTTGTGGCAAGGTAAAGCAAATGCCCTCCACTTCTCTGGAAGAAACCACAGTGCCCAGCCATGTTCTAAGCCCTCCCATCCTCCCTGGGCTTCTGGCAGCAGGAGTGAAAAGAGAGGAGCAGAGCACTGGGACCCGTTTGACAAAAACCGGCTTCCCACGGGAAAGTCTTTCTCCACGTGCAGACATGCTCCCAGGTGCCTGGGGCAAGGGGAAGGAAATGCCATACACTGACCTGGAAGAGACCACAGGGCCCAGGCACAGTCTGAACCCTTCCCTCAACCCGGCGGTTTTGCTAGCAGGAGTTCAACCCCAACGAACACAGCCCGGAGACGCCTGGGGCAAAAACGGCTTCCGACGAACAATAGGTGCTTGCTGTGGAACACCTATCCCAAGTGGGGGTAGCCAGCTCAACATAATGCCACACACCAAGGTGTAAGAAACAACATTGCCCAGGCATGGTCTAAGCCCCTCACCTCGTCCCTGTGCTTTGGGGAGCCGGAGGGACAGCCGAGGCCCACGGCCCTGAGACCCCTTTGCAAAAAGCCGGCTTCCCACGGAAACAGTTTTCCTGAGGTACACACCCTATCCCAAGTGGTTGTGGCAAGGTAAAGCAAATGCCCTCCACTTCTCTGGAAGAAACCACAGTGCCCAGCCATGTTCTAAGCCCTCCCATCCTCCCTGGGCTTTTGGCAGCAGGAGTGAAAAGAGAGGAGCAGAGCACTGGGTCCCGTTTGACAAAACCCGGCTTCCCACGGGAAAGTCTTTCTCCACGTGCAGACATGCTCCCAGGTGCCTGGGGCAAGGGGAAGCAAATGCCATACACTGACCTGGAAGAGACCACAGGGCCCAGGCACAGTCTGAACCCTTCCCTCAACCCGGCGGTTTTGCTAGCAGGAGTTCAACCCCAACGAACACAGCCCGGAGACCCCTGGGGCAAAAACGGCTTCCGACGATCAATAGGTGCTTGCTGTGGAACACCTATCCCACGTGGGGGTAGCCAGCTCAACAAAATGCCACACACCCAGGTGTAAGAAACAACATTGCCCAGGCATGGTCTAAGCCCCTCACCTCGTCCCTGTGCTTTGGGGAGCCGGAGGGACAGCCGAGGCACACGGCCCTGAGACCCCTTTGCAAAAAGCCGGCTTCCCACGGAAACAGTTTTCCTGAGGTGCACACCCTATCCCAAGTGGTTGTGGCAAGGTAAAGCAAATGCCCTCCACTTCTCTGGAAGAAACCACAGTGCCCAGCCTTGTTTTAAGCCCTCCCATCCTCCCTGGGCTTCTGTCAGCAGGAGTGAAAAGAGAGGAGCAGAGCACTGGGACTCGTTTGACAAAACCCGGCTTCCCACGGGAAAGTCTTTCTCCACGCGCAGACATGCTCCCAGGTGCCTGTGGTAAGGGGAAGGAAATGCCATACACTGACCTGGAATAGACCACAGGGCCCAGGCACAGTCTGAACCCTTCCCTCAACCCGGCGGTTTTGCTAGCAGGAGTTCAACCCCAACGAACACAGCCCGGAGACCCCTGGGGCAAAAACGGCTTCCGACGAACAATAGGTGCTTGCTGTGGAACACCTATCCCAAGTGGTGGAAGCCAGCTCAACAAAACGCCACACACCCAGGTGTAAGAAACAACATTGCCCAGGCATGGTCTAAGCCCCTCACCTCGTCCCTGTGCTTTGGGGAGCCGGAGGGACAGCCGAGGCACACGGCCCTGAGACCCCTTTGCAAAAAGCCGGCTTCCCACGGAAACAGTTTTCCTGAGGTGCAGACCCTATCCCAAGTGGTTGTGGCAAGGTAAAGCAAATGCCCTCCACTTCTCTGGAAGAAACCACAGTGCCCAGCCATGTTCTAAGCCCTCCCATCCTCCCTGGGCTTCTGGCAGCAGGAGTGAAAAGAGAGGAGCAGAGCACTGGGACCCGTTTGACAAAAACCGGCTTCCCACGGGAAAGTCTTTCTCCACGTGCAGACATACTCCCAGGTGCATGTGGCAAGAGGAAGGAAATGCCATACACTGACCTGGAAGAGACCACAGGGCCCAGGCACAGTCTGAACCCTTCCCTCAACCCGGCGGTTTTGCTAGCAGGAGTTCAACCCCAACGAACACAGCCCGGAGACCCCTGGGGCAAAAACGGCTTCCGACGATCAATAGGTGCTTGCTGTGGAACACCTATCCCAAGTGGTGGAAGCCAGCTGAACAAAATGCCACACACCCAGGTGTAAGAAACAACATTGCCCAGGCTTGGTCTAAGCCCCTCACCTCGTCCCTGTGGTTTGGGGAGCCGGAGGGACAGCCGAGGCCCACGGCCCTGAGACCCCTTTGTAAAAAGCCGGCTTCCCACGGAAACAGTTTTCCTGAGGTGCAGACCCTATCCCAAGTGGTTGTGGCAAGGTAAAGCAAATGCCCTCCACTTCTCTGGAAGAAACCACAGTGCCCAGCCATGTTCTAAGCCCTCCCATCCTCCCTGGGCTTCTGGCAGCAGGAGTGAAAAGAGAGGAGCAGAGCACTGGGACCCGTTTGACAAAAACCGGCTTCCCACGGGAAAGTCTTTCTCCACGTGCAGACATGCTCCCAGGTGCCTGGGGCAAGGGGAAGGAAATGCCATACACTGACCTGGAAGAGACCACAGGGCCCAGGCACAGTCTGAACCCTTCCCTCAACCCGGCGGTTTTGCTAGCAGGAGTTCAACCCCAAGGAACACAGCCCGGAGACGCCTGGGGCAAAAACGGCTTCCGACGAACAATAGGTGCTTGCTGTGGAACACCTATCCCAAGTGGGGGTAGCCAGCTCAACATAATGCCACACACCCAGGTGTAAGAAACAACATTGCCCAGGCATGGTCTAAGCCCCTCACCTCGTCCCTGTGCTTTGGGGAGCCGGAGGGACAGCCGAGGCCCACGGCCCTGAGACCCCTTTGCAAAAAGCCGGCTTCCCACGGAAACAGTTTTCCTGAGGTGCACACCCTATCCCAAGTGGTTGTGGCAAGGTAAAGCAAATGCCCTCCACTTCTCTGGAAGAAACCACAGTGCCCAGCCATGTTCTAAGCCCTCCCATCCTCCCTGGGCTTCTGCCAGCAGGAGTGAAAAGAGAGGAGCAGAGCACTGGGTCCCGTTTGACAAAACCCGGCTTCCCACGGGAAAGTCTTTCTCCACGTGCAGACATGCTCCCAGGTGCCTGGGGCAAGGGGAAGGAAATGCCATACACTGACCTGGAAGAGACCACAGGGCCCAGGCACAGTCTGAACCCTTCCCTCAACCCGGCGGTTTTGCTAGCAGGAGTTCAACCCCAACGAACACAGCCCGGAGACTCCTGGGGCAAAAACGGCTTCCGACGATCAATAGGTGCTTGCTGTGGAACACCTATCCCAAGTGGGGGTAGCCAGCTCAACAAAATGCCACACACCCAGGTGTAAGAAACAACATTGCCCAGGCATGGTCTAAGCCCCTCACCTCGTCCCTGTGCTTTGGGGAGCCGGAGGGACAGCCGAGGCCCACGGCCCTGAGACCCCTTTGCAAAAAGCCGGCTTCCCACGGAAACAGTTTTCCTGAGGTGCACACCCTATCCCAAGTGGTTGTGGCAAGGTAAAGCAAATGCCCTCCACTTCTCTGGAAGAAACCACAGTGCCCAGCCTTGTTTTAAGCCCTCCCATCCTCCCTGGGCTTCTGTCAGCAGGAGTGAAAAGAGAGGAGCAGAGCACTGGGACTCGTTTGACAAAACCCGGCTTCCCACGGGAAAGTCTTTCTCCACGCGCAGACATGCTCCCAGGTGCCTGTGGTAAGGGGAAGGAAATGCCATACACTGACCTGGAATAGACCACAGGGCCCAGGCACAGTCTGAACCCTTCCCTCAACCCGGCGGTTTTGCTAGCAGGAGTTCAACCCCAACGAACACAGCCCGGAGACCCCTGGGGCAAAAACGGCTTCCGACGATCAATAGGTCCTTGCCTTGGAACACCTATCCCAAGTGGGGGAAGCCAGCTCAACAAAATGCCACACACCCAGGTGTAAGAAAAAACATTGCCCAGGCATGGTCTAAGCCCCTCACCTCGTCCCTGTGCTTCGGGGAGCCGGAGGGACAGCCGAGGCATACGGCCCTGAGACCCCTTTGCAAAAAGCCGGCTTCCCACGGAGACAGTATTCCTGAGGTGCAGACCCTATCCCAAGTGGTTGTGGCAAGGTAAAGCAAATGCCCTCCACTTCTCTGGAAGAAACCACAGTGCCCAGCCATGTTCTAGGCCCTCCCATCCTCCCTGGGCTTCTGGCAGCAGGAGTGAAAAGAGAGGAGCAGAGCACTGGGACCCGTTTGACAAAACCCGGCTTCCCACGGGAAAGTCTTTCTCCACGTGCAGACATGCTCCCAGGTGCCTGTGGCAAGGGGAAGGAAATGCCATACACTGACCTGGAAGAGACCACAGGGCCGAGGCACAGTCTGAACACTTCCCTCAACCCGGCGGTTTTGCTAGCAGGAGTTCAACCCCAACGAACACAGCCCGGAGACCCCTGGGGCAAAAACGGCTTCCGACGATCAATAGGTGCTTGCTGTGGAACACCTATCCCAAGTGGTGGAAGCCAGCTGAACAAAATGCCACACACCCAGGTGTAAGAAACAACATTGCCCAGGCTTGGTCTAAGCCCCTCACCTTGTCCCTGTGCTTTGGGGAGCCGGAGGGACAGCCGAGGCACACGGCCCTGAGACCCCTTTGCAAAAAGCCGGCTCCCCACGGAAACAGTTTTCCTGAGGTGCAGACCCTATCCCAAGTGGTTGTGGCAAGGTAAAGCAAATGCCCTCCACTTCTCTGGAAGAAACCACAGTGCCCAGCCATGTTCTAAGCCCTCCCATCCTCCCTGGGCTTCTGGTAGCAGGAGTGAAAAGAGAGGAGCAGAGCACTGGGTCCCGTTTGACAAAACCCGGCTTCCCACGGGAAAGTCTTTCTCCACGTGCAGACATGCTCCCAGGTGCCTGGGGCAAGGGGAAGGAAATGCCATACACTGACCTGGAAGAGACCACAGGGCCCAGGCACAGTCTGAACCCTTCCCTCAACCCGGCGGTTTTGCTAGCAGGAGTTCAACCCCAACGAACACAGCCCGGAGACCCCTGGGGCAAAAACGGCTTCCGACGAACAATAGGTGCTTGCTGTGGAACACCTATCCCAAGTGGTGGAAGCCAGCTCAACAAAATGCCACACACCCAGGTGTAAGAAACAACATTGCCCAGGCATGGTCCAAGCCCCTCACCTCGTCCCTGTGCTTTGGGGAGCTGGAGGGACAGCCGAGGCACACGGCCCTGAGACCCCTTTGCAAAAAGCCGGCTTCCCACGGAAACAGTTTTCCTGAGGTGCAGACCCTATCCCAAGTGGTTGTGGCAAGGTAAAGCAAATGCCCTCCACTTCTCTGGAAGAAACCACAGTGCCCAGCCATGTTCTAAGCCCTCCCATCCTCCCTGGGCTTCTGGCAGCAGGAGTGAAAAGAGAGGAGCAGAGCACTGGGTCCCGTTTGACAAAACCCGGCTTCCCACGGGAAAGTCTTTCTCCACGTGCAGACATGCTCCCAGGTGCCTGGGGCAAGGGGAAGCAAATGCCATACACTGACCTGGAAGAGACCACAGGGCCCAGGCACAGTCTGAACCCTTCCCTCAACCCGGCGGTTTTGCTAGCAGGAGTTCAACCCCAACGAACACAGCCCGGAGACCCCTGGGGCAAAACGGCTTCCGACGAACAATAGGTGCTTGCTGTGGAACACCTATCCCAAGTGGTGGAAGCCAGCTCAACAAAATGCCACACACCCAGGTGTAAGAAACAACATTGCCCAGGCATGGTCCAAGCCCCTCACCTCGTCCCTGTGCTTTGGGGAGCCGGAGGGACAGCCGAGGCACACGGCCCTGAGACCCCTTTGCAAAAAGCCGGCTTCCCACGGAAAGAGTTTTCCTGAGGTGCAGACCATATCCCAAGTGGTTGTGGCAAGGTAAAGCAAATGCCCTCCACTTCTCTGGAAGAAACCACAGTGCCCAGCCATGTTCTAAGCCCTCCCATTCTCCCTGGGCTTCTGGCAGCAGGAGTGAAAAGAGAGGAGCAGAGCACTGGGACCCGTTTGACAAAAACCGGCTCCCCACGGGAAAGTCTTTCTCCACGTGCAGACATGCTCCCAGGTGCCTGGGGCAAGGGGAAGGAAATGCCATACACTGACCTGGAAGAGACCACAGGGCCCAGGCACAGTCTGAACCCTTCCCTCAACCCGGCGGTTTTGCTAGCAGGAGTTCAACCCCAACGAACACAGCCCGGAGACCCCTGGGGCAAAAACGGCTTCCGACGATCAATAGGTCCTTGCCTTGGAACACCTATCCCAAGTGGGGGAAGCCAGCTCAACAAAATGCCACACACCCAGGTGTAAGAAAAAACATTGCCCAGGCATGGTCTAAGCCCCTCACCTCGTCCCTGTGCTTCGGGGAGCCGGAGGGACAGCCGAGGCATACGGCCCTGAGACCCCTTTGCAAAAAGCCGGCTTCCCACGGAGACAGTATTCCTGAGGTGCAGACCCTATCCCAAGTGGTTGTGGCAAGGTAAAGCAAATGCCCTCCACTTCTCTGGAAGAAACCACAGTGCCCAGCCATGTTCTAGGCCCTCCCATCCTCCCTGGGCTTCTGGCAGCAGGAGTGAAAAGAGAGGAGCAGAGCACTGGGACCCGTTTGACAAAACCCGGCTTCCCACGGGAAAGTCTTTCTCCACGTGCAGACATGCTCCCAGGTGCCTGTGGCAAGGGGAAGGAAATGCCATACACTGACCTGGAAGAGACCACAGGGCCGAGGCACAGTCTGAACACTTCCCTCAACCCGGCGGTTTTGCTAGCAGGAGTTCAACCCCAACGAACACAGCCCGGAGACCCCTGGGGCAAAAACGGCTTCCGACGATCAATAGGTGCTTGCTGTGGAACACCTATCCCAAGTGGTGGAAGCCAGCTGAACAAAATGCCACACACCCAGGTGTAAGAAACAACATTGCCCAGGCTTGGTCTAAGCCCCTCACCTTGTCCCTGTGCTTTGGGGAGCCGGAGGGACAGCCGAGGCACACGGCCCTGAGACCCCTTTGCAAAAAGCCGGCTCCCCACGGAAACAGTTTTCCTGAGGTGCAGACCCTATCCCAAGTGGTTGTGGCAAGGTAAAGCAAATGCCCTCCACTTCTCTGGAAGAAACCACAGTGCCCAGCCATGTTCTAAGCCCTCCCATCCTCCCTGGGCTTCTGGTAGCAGGAGTGAAAAGAGAGGAGCAGAGCACTGGGTCCCGTTTGACAAAACCCGGCTTCCCACGGGAAAGTCTTTCTCCACGTGCAGACATGCTCCCAGGTGCCTGGGGCAAGGGGAAGGAAATGCCATACACTGACCTGGAAGAGACCACAGGGCCCAGGCACAGTCTGAACCCTTCCCTCAACCCGGCGGTTTTGCTAGCAGGAGTTCAACCCCAACGAACACAGCCCGGAGACCCCTGGGGCAAAAACGGCTTCCGACGAACAATAGGTGCTTGCTGTGGAACACCTATCCCAAGTGGTGGAAGCCAGCTCAACAAAATGCCACACACCCAGGTGTAAGAAACAACATTGCCCAGGCATGGTCCAAGCCCCTCACCTCGTCCCTGTGCTTTGGGGAGCTGGAGGGACAGCCGAGGCACACGGCCCTGAGACCCCTTTGCAAAAAGCCGGCTTCCCACGGAAACAGTTTTCCTGAGGTGCAGACCCTATCCCAAGTGGTTGTGGCAAGGTAAAGCAAATGCCCTCCACTTCTCTGGAAGAAACCACAGTGCCCAGCCATGTTCTAAGCCCTCCCATCCTCCCTGGGCTTCTGGCAGCAGGAGTGAAAAGAGAGGAGCAGAGCACTGGGTCCCGTTTGACAAAACCCGGCTTCCCACGGGAAAGTCTTTCTCCACGTGCAGACATGCTCCCAGGTGCCTGGGGCAAGGGGAAGCAAATGCCATACACTGACCTGGAAGAGACCACAGGGCCCAGGCACAGTCTGAACCCTTCCCTCAACCCGGCGGTTTTGCTAGCAGGAGTTCAACCCCAACGAACACAGCCCGGAGACCCCTGGGGCAAAAACGGCTTCCGACGAACAATAGGTGCTTGCTGTGGAACACCTATCCCAAGTGGGGATAGCCAGCTCAGCAAAATGCCACACACCCAGGTGTAAGAAACAACATTGCCCAGGCATGGTCTAAGCCCCTCACCTCGTCCCTGTGCTTTGGGGAGCCGGAGGGACAGCCGAGGCCCACGGCCCTGAGACCCCTTTGCAAAAAGCCGGCTTCCCACGGAGACAGTTTCCTGAGGTGCAGACCCTATCCCAAGTGGTTGTGGCAAGGTAAAGCAAATGCCCTCCACTTCTCTGGAAGAAACCACAGTGCCCAGCCATGTTCTAGGCCCTCCCATCCTCCCTGGGCTTCTGGCAGCAGGAGTGAAAAGAGAGGAGCAGAGCACTGGGACCCGTTTGACAAAAACCGGCTTCCCACGGGAAAGTCTTTCTCCACGTGCAGACATGCTCCCAGGTGCCTGGGGCAAGGGGAAGGAAATGCCATACACTGACCTGGAAGAGACAACAGGGCCCAGGCACAGTCTGAACCCTTCCCTCAACCCGGCGGTTTTGCTAGCAGGAGTTCAACCCCAACGAACACAGCCCGGAGACCCCTGGGGCAAAAACGGCTTCCGACGATCAATAGGTGCTTGCTGTGGAACACCTATCCCAAGTGGTGGAAGCCAGCTGAACAAAATGCCACACACCCAGGTGTAAGAAACAACATTGCCCAGGCTTGGTCTAAGCCCCTCACCTTGTCCCTGTGCTTTGGGGAGCCGGAGGGACAGCCGAGGCCCACGGCCCTGAGACCCCTTTGCAAAAAGCCGGCTTCCCACGGAAACAGTTTTCCTGAGGTGCAGACCCTATCCCAAGTGGTTGTGGCAAGGTAAAGCAAATGCCCTCCACTTCTCTGGAAGAAACCACAGTGCCCAGACATGTTCTAAGCCCTCCCATCCTCCCTGGGCTTCTGGCAGCAGGAGTGAAAAGAGAGGAGCAGAGCACTGGGTCCCGTTTGACAAAACCCGGCTTCCCACGGGAAAGTCTTTCTCCACGTGCAGACATGCTCCCAGGTGCCTGGGGCAAGGGGAAGGAAATGCCATACACTGACCTGGAAGAGACCACAGGGCCCAGGCACAGTCTGAACCCTTCCCTCAACCCGGCGGTTTTGCTAGCAGGAGTTCAACCCCAACGAACACAGCCCGGAGACCCCTGGGGCAAAAACGGCTTCCGACGAACAATAGGTGCTTGCTGTGGAACACCTATCCCAAGTGGGGATAGCCAGCTCAGCAAAATGCCACACACCCAGGTGTAAGAAACAACATTGCCCAGGCATGGTCTAAGCCCCTCACCTCGTCCCTGTGCTTTGGGGAGCCGGAGGGACAGCCGAGGCACACGGCCCTGAGACCCCTTTGCAAAAAGCCGGCTTCCCACGGAGACAGTTTTCCTGAGGTGCAGACCCTATCCCAAGTGGTTGTGGCAAGGTAAAGCAAATGCCCTCCACTTCTCTGGAAGAAACCACAGTGCCCAGCCATGTTCTAGGCCCTCCCATCCTCCCTGGGCTTCTGGCAGCAGGAGTGAAAAGAGAGGAGGAGAGCACTGGGACCCGTTTGACAAAACCCGGCTTCCCACGGGAAAGTCTTTCTCCACGTGCAGACATACTCCCAGGTGCATGTGGCAAGGGGAAGGAAATGCCATACACTGACCTGGAAGAGACCACAGGGCCCAGGCACAGTCTGAACCCTTCCCTCAACCCGGCGGTTTTGCTAGCAGGAGTTCAACCCCAACGAACACAGCCCGGAGACCCCTGGGGCAAAAACGGCTTCCGACGAACAATAGGTGCTTGCTGTGGAACACCTATCCCAAGTGGTGGAAGCCAGCTCAACAAAATGCCACACACCCAGGTGTAAGAAACAACATTGCCCAGGCATGGTCTAAGCCCCTCACCTCGTCCCTGTGCTTTGGGGAGCCGGAGGGACAGCCGAGGCACACGGCCCTGAGACCCCTTTGCAAAAAGCCGGCTTCCCACGGAAACAGTTTTCCTGAGGTGCAGACCATATCCCAAGTGGTTGTGGCAAGGTAAAGCAAATGCCCTCCACTTCTCTGGAAGAAACCGCAGTGCCCAGCCATGTTCTAAGCCCTCCCATCCTCCCTGGGCTTCTGGCAGCAGGAGTGAAAAGAGAGGAGCAGAGCACTGGGACCTGTTTGACAAAAACCGGCTCCCCACGGGAAAGTCTTTTTCCACGTGCAGACATGCTCCCAGGTGCCTGGGGCAAGGGGAAGGAAATGCCATACACTGACCTGGAAGAGACCACAGGGCCCAGGCACAGTCTGAACCCTTCCCTCAACCCGGCGGTTTTGCTAGCAGGAGTTCAACCCCAACGAACACAGCCCGGAGACCCCTGGGGCAAAAACGGCTTCCGACGAACAATAGGTGCTTGCTGTGGAACACCTATCCCAAGTGGGGATAGCCAGCTCAGCAAAATGCCACACACCCAGGTGTAAGAAACAACATTGCCCAGGCATGGTCTAAGCCCCTCACCTCGTCCCTGTGCTTTGGGGAGCCGGAGGGACAGCCGAGGCACACGGCCCTGAGACCCCTTTGCAAAAAGCCGGCTTCCCACGGAGACAGTTTTCCTGAGGTGCAGACCCTATCCCAAGTGGTTGTGGCAAGGTAAAGCAAATGCCCTCCACTTCTCTGGAAGAAACCACAGTGCCCAGCCATGTTCTAGGCCCTCCCATCCTCCCTGGGCTTCTGGCAGCAGGAGTGAAAAGAGAGGAGCAGAGCACTGGGACCCGTTTGACAAAACCCGTGTTCCCACGGGAAAGTCTTTCTCCACGTGCAGACATGCTCCCAGGTGCCTGTGGCAAGGGGAAGGAAATGCCATACACTGACCTGGAAGAGACCACAGGGCCCAGGCACAGTCTGAACCCTTCCCTCAACCCGGCGGTTTTGCTAGCAGGAGTTCAACCCCAACGAACACAGCCCGGAGACCCCTGGGGCAAAAACGGCTTCCGACGAACAATAGGTGCTTGCTGTGGAACACCTATCCCAAGTGGTGGAAGCCAGCTCAACAAAACGCCACACACCCAGGTGTAAGAAACAACATTGCCCAGGCATGGTCTAAGCCCCTCACCTCGTCCCTGTGCTTTGGGGAGCCGGAGGGACAGCCGAGGCACACGGCCCTGAGACCCCTTTGCAAAAAGCCGGCTTCCCACGGAAACAGTTTTCCTGAGGTGCAGACCCTATCCCAAGTGGTTGTGGCAAGGTAAAGCAAATGCCCTCCACTTCTCTGGAAGAAACCACAGTGCCCAGCCATGTTCTAAGCCCTCCCATCCTCCCTGGGCTTCTGGCAGCAGGAGTGAAAAGAGAGGAGCAGAGCACTGGGACCCGTTTGACAAAAACCGGCTTCCCACGGGAAAGTCTTTCTCCACGTGCAGACATGCTCCCAGGTGCCTGGGGCAAGGGGAAGGAAATGCCATACACTGACCTGGAAGAGACCACAGGGCCCAGGCACAGTCTGAACCCTTCCCTCAACCCGGCGGTTTTGCTAGCAGGAGTTCAACCCCAACGAACACAGCCCGGAGACGCCTGGGGCAAAAACGGCTTCCGACGAACAATAGGTGCTTGCTGTGGAACACCTATCCCAAGTGGGGGTAGCCAGCTCAACAAAATGCCACACACCCAGGTGTAAGAAACAACATTGCCCAGGCATGGTCCAAGCCCCTCACCTCGTCCCTGTGCTTTGGGGAGCCGGAGGGACAGCCGAGGCCCACGGCCCTGAGACCCCTTTGCAAAAAGCCGGCTTCCCACGGAAACAGTTTTCCTGAGGTGCACACCCTATCCCAAGTGGTTGTGGCAAGGTAAAGCAAATGCCCTCCACTTCTCTGGAAGAAACCACAGTGCCCAGCCATGTTCTAAGCCCTCCCATCCTCCCTGGGCTTCTGGCAGCAGGAGTGAAAAGAGAGGAGCAGAGCACTGGGTCCCGTTTGACAAAACCCGGCTTCCCACGGGAAAGTCTTTCTCCACGTGCAGACATGCTCCCAGGTGCCTGGGGCAAGGGGAAGGAAATGCCATACACTGACCTGGAAGAGACCACAGGGCCCAGGCACAGTCTGAACCCTTCCCTCAACCCGGCGGTTTTGCTAGCAGGAGTTCAACCCCAAGGAACACAGCCCGGAGACCCCTGGGGCAAAAACGGCTTCCGACGATCCATAGGTGCTTGCTGTGGAACACCTATCCCAAGTGGTGGAAGCCAGCTCAACAAAATGCCACACACCCAGGTGTAAGAAACAACATTGCCCAGGCATGGTCTAAGCCCCTCACCTCGTCCCTGTGCTTTGGGGAACCGGAGGGACAGCCGAGGCACACGGCCCTGAGACCCCTTTGCAAAAAGCGGGCTTCCCACGGAAACAGTTTTCCTGAGGTGCAGACCCTATCCCAAGTGGTTGTGGCAAGGTAAAGCAAATGCCCTCCACTTCTCTGGAAGAAACCACAGTGCCCAGCCTTGTTTAAAGCCCTCCCATCCTCCCTGGGCTTATGTCAGCAGGAGTGAAAAGAGAGGAGCAGAGCACTGGGACTCGTTTGACAAAACCCGGCTTCCCACGGGAAAGTCTTTCTCCACGCGCAGACATGCTCCCAGGTGCCTGTGGTAAGGGGAAGGAAATGCCATACACTGACCTGGAATAGACCACAGGGCCCAGGCACAGTCTGAACCCTTCCCTCAACCCGGCGGGTTTGCTAGCAGGAGTTCAACCCCAACGAACACAGCCCGGAGACCCCTGGGGCAAAAACGGCTTCCGACGATCAATAGGTCCTTGCTGTGGAACACCTATCCCAAGTGGGGGAAGCCAGCTCAACAAAATGCCACAAACCCAGGTGTAAGAAAAAACATTGCCCAGGCATGGTCTAAGCCCCTCACCTCGTCCCTGTGCTTCGGGGAGCCGGAGGGACAGCCGAGGCACACGGCCCTGAGACCCCTTTGCAAAAAGCCGGCTTCCCACGGAGACAGTATTCCTGAGGTGCAGACCCTATCCTAAGTGGTTGTGGCAAGGTAAAGCAAATGCCCTCCACTTCTCTGGAAGAAACCACAGTGCCCAGCCATGTTCTAGGCCCTCCCATCCTCCCTGGGCTTCTGGCAGCAGGAGTGAAAAGAGAGGAGCAGAGCACTGGGACCCGTTTGACAAAACCCGGCTTCCCACGGGAAAGTCTTTCTCCACGTGCAGACATACTCCCAGGTGCATGTGGCAAGGGGAAGGAAATGCCATACACTGACCTGGAAGAGACCACAGGGCCCAGGCACAGTCTGAACCCTTCCCTCAATCCGGCGGTTTTGCTAGCAGGAGTTCAACCCCAACGAACACAGCCCAGAGACCCCTGAGGCAAAAACGGCTTCCGACGAACAATAGGTGCTTGCTGTGGAACACCTATCCCAAGTGGTGGAAGCCAGCTGAACAAAATGCCACACACCCAGGTGTAAGAAACAACATTGCCCAGGCTTGGTCTAAGCCCCTCACCTCGTCCCTGTGGTTTGGGGAGCCGGAGGGACAGCCGAGGCCCACGGCCCTGAGACCCCTTTGTAAAAAGCCGGCTTCCCACGGAAACAGTTTTCCTGAGGTGCAGACCCTATCCCAAGTGGTTGTGGCAAGGTAAAGCAAATGCCCTCCACTTCTCTGGAAGAAACCACAGTGCCCAGCCATGTTCTAAGCCCTCCCATCCTCCCTGGGCTTCTGGCAGCAGGAGTGAAAAGAGAGGAGCAGAGCACTGGGACCCGTTTGACAAAAACCGGCTTCCCACGGGAAAGTCTTTCTCCACGTGCAGACATGCTCCCAGGTGCCTGGGGCAAGGGGAAGGAAATGCCATACACTGACCTGGAAGAGACCACAGGGCCCAGGCACAGTCTGAACCCTTCCCTCAACCCGGCGGTTTTGCTAGCAGGAGTTCAACCCCAACGAACACTGCCCGGAGACGCCTGGGGCAAAAACGGCTTCCGACGAACAATAGGTGCTTGCTGTGGAACACCTATCCCAAGTGGGGGTAGCCAGCTCAACATAATGCCACACACCCAGGTGTAAGAAACAACATTGCCCAGGCATGGTCTAAGTCCCTCACCTCGTCCCTGTGCTTTGGGGAGCCGGAGGGACAGCCGAGGCCCATGGCCCTGAGACCCCTTTGCAAAAAGCCGGCTTCCCACGGAAACAGTTTTCCTGAGGTGCACACCCTATCCCAAGTGGTTGTGGCAAGGTAAAGCAAATGCCCTCCACTTCTCTGGAAGAAACCACAGTGCCCAGCCATGTTCTAAGCCCTCCCATCCTCCCTGGGCTTCTGGCAGCAGGAGTGAAAAGAGAGGAGCAGAGCACTGGGTCCTGTTTGACAAAACCCGGCTTCCCACGGGAAAGTCTTTCTCCACGTGCAGACATGCTCCCAGGTGCCTGGGGCAAGGGGAAGGAAATGCCATACACTGACCTGGAAGAGACCACAGGGCCCAGGCACAGTCTGAACCCTTCCCTCAACCCGGCGGTTTTGCTAGCAGGAGTTCAACCCCAACGAACACAGCCCGGAGACCCCTGGGGCAAAAACGGCTTCCGACGATCAATAGGTGCTTGCTGTGGAACACCTATCCCAAGTGGGGGTAGCCAGCTCAACAAAATGCCACACACCCAGGTGTAAGAAACAACATTGCCCAGGCATGGTCTAAGCCCCTCACCTCGTCCCTGTGCTTTGGGGAGCCGGAGGGACAGCCGAGGCCCACGGCCCTGAGACCCCTTTGCAAAAAGCCGGCTTCCCACGGAAACAGTTTTCCTGAGGTGCACACCCTATCCCAAGTGGTTGTGGCAAGGTAAAGCAAATGCCCTCCACTTCTCTGGAAGAAACCACAGTGCCCAGCCTTGTTTTAAGCCCTCCCATCCTCCCTGGGCTTCTGTCAGCAGGAGTGAAAAGAGAGGAGCAGAGCACTGGGACTCGTTTGACAAAACCCGGCTTCCCACGGGAAAGTCTTTCTCCACGCGCAGACATGCTCCCAGGTGCCTGTGGTAAGGGGAAGGAAATGCCATACACTGACCTGGAATAGACCACAGGGCCCAGGCACAGTCTGAACCCTTCCCTCAACCCGGCGGTTTTGCTAGCAGGAGTTCAACCCCAACGAACACAGCCCGGAGACCCCTGGGGCAAAAACGGCTTCCGACGATCAATAGGTCCTTGCCTTGGAACACCTATCCCAAGTGGGGGAAGCCAGCTCAACAAAATGCCACACACCCAGGTGTAAGAAAAAACATTGCCCAGGCATGGTCTAAGCCCCTCACCTCGTCCCTGTGCTTCGGGGAGCCGGAGGGACAGCCGAGGCATACGGCCCTGAGACCCCTTTGCAAAAAGCCGGCTTCCCACGGAGACAGTATTCCTGAGGTGCAGACCCTATCCCAAGTGGTTGTGGCAAGGTAAAGCAAATGCCCTCCACTTCTCTGGAAGAAACCACAGTGCCCAGCCATGTTCTAGGCCCTCCCATCCTCCCTGGGCTTCTGGCAGCAGGAGTGAAAAGAGAGGAGCAGAGCACTGGGACCCGTTTGACAAAACCCGGCTTCCCACGGGAAAGTCTTTCTCCACGTGCAGACATGCTCCCAGGTGCCTGTGGCAAGGGGAAGGAAATGCCATACACTGACCTGGAAGAGACCACAGGGCCGAGGCACAGTCTGAACACTTCCCTCAACCCGGCGGTTTTGCTAGCAGGAGTTCAACCCCAACGAACACAGCCCGGAGACCCCTGGGGCAAAAACGGCTTCCGACGATCAATAGGTGCTTGCTGTGGAACACCTATCCCAAGTGGTGGAAGCCAGCTCAACAAAATGCCACACACCCAGGTGTAAGAAACAACATTGCCCAAGCTTGGTCTAAGCCCCTCACCTTGTCCCTGTGCTTTGGGGAGCCGGAGGGACAGCCGAGGCACACGGCCCTGAGACCCCTTTGCAAAAAGCCGGCTTCCCACGGAAACAGTTTTCCTGAGGTGCAGACCCTATCCCAAGTGGTTGTGGCAAGGTAAAGCAAATGCCCTCCACTTCTCTGGAAGAAACCACAGTGCCCAGCCATGTTCTAAGCCCTCCCATCCTCCCTGGGCTTCTGGCAGCAGGAGTGAAAAGAGAGGAGCAGAGCACTGGGTCCCGTTTGACAAAACCCGGCTTCCCACGGGAAAGTCTTTCTCCACGTGCAGACATGCTCCCAGGTGCCTGGGGCAAGGGGAAGGAAATGCCATACACTGACCTGGAAGAGACCACAGGGCCCAGGCACAGTCTGAACCCTTCCCTCAACCCGGCGGTTTTGCTAGCAGGAGTTCAACCCCAACGAACACAGCCCGGAGACCCCTGGGGCAAAAACGGCTTCCGACGAACAATAGGTGCTTGCTGTGGAACACCTATCCCAAGTGGTGGAAGCCAGCTCAACAAAATGCCACACACCCAGGTGTAAGAAACAACATTGCCCAGGCATGGTCCAAGCCCCTCACCTCGTCCCTGTGCTTTGGGGAGACGGAGGGACAGCCGAGGCACACGGCCCTGAGACCCCTTTGCAAAAAGCCGGCTTCCCACGGAAACAGTTTTCCTGAGGTGCAGACCATATCCCAAGTGGTTGTGGCAAGGTAAAGCAAATGCCCTCCACTTCTCTGGAAGAAACCACAGTGCCCAGCCATGTTCTAAGCCCTCCCATTCTCCCTGGGCTTCTGGCAGCAGGAGTGAAAAGAGAGGAGCAGAGCACTGGGACCCGTTTGACAAAAACCGGCTCCCCACGGGAAAGTCTTTCTCCACGTGCAGACATGCTCCCAGGTGCCTGGGGCAAGGGGAAGGAAATGCCATACACTGACCTGGAAGAGACCACAGGGCCCAGGCACAGTCTGAACCCTTCCCTCAACCCGGCGGTTTTGCTAGCAGGAGTTCAACCCCAACGAACACAGCCCGGAGACCCCTGGGGCAAAAACGGCTTCCGACGAACAATAGGTGCTTGCTGTGGAACACCTATCCCAAGTGGGGATAGCCAGCTCAGCAAAATGCCACACACCCAGGTGTAAGAAACAACATTGCCCAGGCATGGTCTAAGCCCCTCACCTCGTCCCTGTGCTTTGGGGAGCCGGAGGGACAGCCGAGGCCCACGGCCCTGAGACCCCTTTGCAAAAAGCCGGCTTCCCACGGAGACAGTTTTCCTGAGGTGCAGACCCTATCCCAAGTGGTTGTGGCGAGGTAAAGCAAATGCCCTCCACTTCTCTGGAAGAAACCACAGTGCCCAGCCATGTTCTAGGCCCTCCCATCCTCCCTGGGCTTCTGGCAGCAGGAGTGAAAAGAGAGGAGCAGAGCACTGGGACCCGTTTGACAAAAACCGGCTTCCCACGGGAAAGTCTTTCTCCACGTGCAGACATGCTCCCAGGTGCCTGGGGCAAGGGGAAGGAAATGCCATACACTGACCTGGAAGAGACAACAGGGCCCAGGCACAGTCTGAACCCTTCCCTCAACCCGGCGGTTTTGCTAGCAGGAGTTCAACCCCAACGAACACAGCCCGGAGACCCCTGGGGCAAAAACGGCTTCCGACGATCAATAGGTGCTTGCTGTGGAACACCTATCCCAAGTGGTGGAAGCCAGCTGAACAAACTGCCACACACCCAGGTGTAAGAAACAACATTGCCCAGGCTTGGTCTAAGCCCCTCACCTTGTCCCTGTGCTTTGGGGAGCCGGAGGGACAGCCGAGGCCCACGGCCCTGAGACCCCTTTGCAAAAAGCCGGCTTCCCACGGAAACAGTTTTCCTGAGGTGCAGACCCTATCCCAAGTGGTTGTGGCAAGGTAAAGCAAATGCCCTCCACTTCTCTGGAAGAAACCACAGTGCCCAGACATGTTCTAAGCCCTCCCATCCTCCCTGGGCTTCTGGCAGCAGGAGTGAAAAGAGAGGAGCAGAGCACTGGGTCCCGTTTGACAAAACCCGGCTTCCCACGGGAAAGTCTTTCTCCACGTGCAGACATGCTCCCAGGTGCCTGGGGCAAGGGGAAGGAAATGCCATACACTGACCTGGAAGAGACCACAGGGCCCAGGCACAGTCTGAACCCTTCCCTCAACCCGGCGGTTTTGCTAGCAGGAGTTCAACCCCAACGAACACAGCCCGGAGACCCCTGGGGCAAAAACGGCTTCCGACGAACAATAGGTGCTTGCTGTGGAACACCTATCCCAAGTGGGGATAGCCAGCTCAGCAAAATGCCACACACCCAGGTGTAAGAAACAACATTGCCCAGGCATGGTCTAAGCCCCTCACCTCGTCCCTGTGCTTTGGGGAGCCGGAGGGACAGCCGAGGCACACGGCCCTGAGACCCCTTTGCAAAAAGCCGGCTTCCCACGGAGACAGTTTTCCTGAGGTGCAGACCCTATCCCAAGTGGTTGTGGCAAGGTAAAGCAAATGCCCTCCACTTCTCTGGAAGAAACCACAGTGCCCAGCCATGTTCTAGGCCCTCCCATCCTCCCTGGGCTTCTGGCAGCAGGAGTGAAAAGAGAGGAGCAGAGCACTGGGACCCGTTTGACAAAACCCGGCTTCCCACGGGAAAGTCTTTCTCCACGTGCAGACATACTCCCAGGTGCATGTGGCAAGGGGAAGGAAATGCCATACACTGACCTGGAAGAGACCACAGGGCCCAGGCACAGTCTGAACCCTTCCCTCAACCCGGCGGTTTTGCTAGCAGGAGTTCAACCCCAACGAACACAGCCCGGAGACCCCTGGGGCAAAAACGGCTTCCGACGAACAATAGGTGCTTGCTGTGGAACACCTATCCCAAGTGGTGGAAGCCAGCTCAACAAAATGCCACACACCCAGGTGTAAGAAACAACATTGCCCAGGCATGGTCTAAGCCCCTCACCTCGTCCCTGTGCTTTGGGGAGCCGGAGGGACAGCCGAGGCCCATGGCCCTGAGACCCCTTTGCAAAAAGCCGGCTTCCCACGGAAACAGTTTTCCTGAGGTGCACACCCTATCCCAAGTGGTTGTGGCAAGGTAAAGCAAATGCCCTCCACTTCTCTGGAAGAAACCACAGTGCCCAGCCATGTTCTAAGCCCTCCCATCCTCCCTGGGCTTCTGGCAGCAGGAGTGAAAAGAGAGGAGCAGAGCACTGGGTCCCGTTTGACAAAACCCGGCTTCCCACGGGAAAGTCTTTCTCCACGTGCAGACATGCTCCCAGGTGCCTGGGGCAAGGGGAAGGAAATGCCATACACTGACCTGGAAGAGACCACAGGGCCCAGGCACAGTCTGAACCCTTCCCTCAACCCGGCGGTTTTGCTAGCAGGAGTTCAACCCCAACGAACACAGCCCGGAGACCCCTGGGGCAAAAACGGCTTCCGACGATCAATAGGTGCTTGCTGTGGAACACCTATCCCAAGTGGGGGTAGCCAGCTCAACAAAATGCCACACACCCAGGTGTAAGAAACAACATTGCCCAGGCATGGTCTAAGCCCCTCACCTCGTCCCTGTGCTTTGGGGAGCCGGAGGGACAGCCGAGGCCCACGGCCCTGAGACCCCTTTGCAAAAAGCCGGCTTCCCACGGAGACAGTATTCCTGAGGTGCAGACCCTATCCCAAGTGGTTGTGGCAAGGTAAAGCAAATGCCCTCCACTTCTCTGGAAGAAACCACAGTGCCCAGCCATGTTCTAGGCCCTCCCATCCTCCCTGGGCTTCTGGCAGCAGGAGTGAAAAGAGAGGAGCAGAGCACTGGGTCCCGTTTGACAAAACCCGGCTTCCCACGGGAAAGTCTTTCTCCACGTGCAGACATGCTCCCAGGTGCCTGGGGCAAGGGGAAGGAAATGCCATACACTGACCTGGAAGAGACCACAGGGCCCAGGCACAGTCTGAACCCTTCCCTCAACCCGGCGGTTTTGCTAGCAGGAGTTCAACCCCAACGAACACAGCCCAGAGACCCCTGGGGCAAAAACGGCTTCCGACGAACAATAGGTGCTTGCTGTGGAACACCTATCCCAAGTGGTGGAAGCCAGCTCAACAAAATGCCACACACCCAGGTGTAAGAAACAACATTGCCCAGGCATGGTCCAAGCCCCTCACCTCGTCCCTGTGCTTTGGGGAGCCGGAGGGACAGCCGAGGCACACGGCCCTGAGACCCCTTTGCAAAAAGCCGGCTTCCCACGGAAACAGTTTTCCTGAGGTGCAGACCATATCCCAAGTGGTTGTGGCAAGGTAAAGCAAATGCCCTCCACTTCTCTGGAAGAAACCACAGTGCCCAGCCATGTTCTAAGCCCTCCCATTCTCCCTGGGCTTCTGGCAGCAGGAGTGAAAAGAGAGGAGCAGAGCACTGGGACCCGTTTGACAAAAACCGGCTCCCCACGGGAAAGTCTTTCTCCACGTGCAGACATGCTCCCAGGTGCCTGGGGCAAGGGGAAGGAAATGCCATACACTGACCTGGAAGAGACCACAGGGCCCAGGCACAGTCTGAACCCTTCCCTCAACCCGGCGGTTTTGCTAGCAGGAGTTCAACCCCAACGAACACAGCCCGGAGACCCCTGGGGCAAAAACGGCTTCCGACGAACAATAGGTGCTTGCTGTGGAACACCTATCCCAAGTGGGGATAGCCAGCTCAGCAAAATGCCACACACCCAGGTGTAAGAAACAACATTGCCCAGGCATGGTCTAAGCCCCTCACCTCGTCCCTGTGCTTTGGGGAGCCGGAGGGACAGCCGAGGCCCACGGCCCTGAGACCCCTTTGCAAAAAGCCGGCTTCCCACGGAGACAGTTTTCCTGAGGTGCAGACCCTATCCCAAGTGGTTGTGGCAAGGTAAAGCAAATGCCCTCCACTTCTCTGGAAGAAACCACAGCGCCCAGCCATGTTCTAGGCCCTCCCATCCTCCCTGGGCTTCTGGCAGCAGGAGTGAAAAGAGAGGAGCAGAGCACTGGGACCCGTTTGACAAAAACCGGCTTCCCACGGGAAAGTCTTTCTCCACGTGCAGACATGCTCCCAGGTGCCTGGGGCAAGGGGAAGGAAATGCCATACACTGACCTGGAAGAGACCACAGGGCCCAGGCACAGTCTGAACCCTTCCCTCAACCCGGCGGTTTTGCTAGCAGGAGTTCAACCCCAACGAACACAGCCCGGAGACCCCTGGGGCAAAAACGGCTTCCGACGAACAATAGGTGCTTGCTGTGGAACACCTATCCCAAGTGGGGATAGCCAGCTCAGCAAAATGCCACACACCCAGGTGTAAGAAACAACATTGCCCAGGCATGGTCTAAGCCCCTCACCTCGTCCCTGTGCTTTGGGGAGCCGGAGGGACAGCCGAGGCACACGGCCCTGAGACCCCTTTGCAAAAAGCCGGCTTCCCACGGAGACAGTTTTCCTGAGGTGCAGACCCTATCCCAAGTGGTTGTGGCAAGGTAAAGCAAATGCCCTCCACTTCTCTGGAAGAAACCACAGTGCCCAGCCATGTTCTAGGCCCTCCCATCCTCCCTGGGCTTCTGGCAGCAGGAGTGAAAAGAGAGGAGCAGAGCACTGGGACCCGTTTGACAAAACCCGGCTTCCCACGGGAAAGTCTTTCTCCACGTGCAGACATACTCCCAGGTGCATGTGGCAAGGGGAAGGAAATGCCATACACTGACCTGGAAGAGACCACAGGGCCCAGGCACAGTCTGAACCCTTCCCTCAATCCGGCGGTTTTGCTAGCAGGAGTTCAACCCCAACGAACACAGCCCAGAGACCCCTGAGGCAAAAACGGCTTCCGAGGAACAATAGGTGCTTGCTGTGGAACACCTATCCCAAGTGGGGATAGCCAGCTCAACAAAATGCCACACACCCAGGTGTAAGAAACAACATTGCCCAGGCATGGTCCAAGCCCCTCACCTCGTCCCTGTGCTTTGGGGAGCCGGAGGGACAGCCGAGGCACACGGCCCTGAGACCCCTTTGCAAAAAGCCGGCTTCCCACGGAAACAGTTTTCCTGAGGTGCAGACCCTATCCCAAGTGGTTGTGGCAAGGTAAAGCAAATGCCCTCCACTTCTCTGGAAGAAACCACAGTGCCCAGCCATGTTCTAAGCCCTCCCATCCTCCCTGGGCTTCTGGCAGCAGGAGTGAAAAGAGAGGAGCAGAGCACTGGGACCCGTTTGACAAAACCCGGCTTCCCACAGGAAAGTCTTTCTCCACGTGCAGACATGCACCCAGGTGCCTGTGGCAAGGGGAAGGAAATGCCATACACTGACCTGGAAGAGACCACAGGGCCGAGGCACAGTCTGAACACTTCCCTCAACCCGGCGGTTTTGCTAGCAGGAGTTCAACCCCAACGAACACAGCCCGGAGATCCCTGGGGCAAAAACGGCTTCCGACGATCAATAGGTGCTTGCTGTGGAACACCTATCCCAAGTGGTAGAAGCCAGCTGAACAAAATGCCACACACCCAGGTGTAAGAAACAACATTGCCCAGGCATGGTCCAAGCCCCTCACCTCGTCCCTGTGCTTTGGGGAGCCGGAGGGACAGCCGAGGCACACGGCCCTGAGACCCCTTTGCAAAAAGCCGGCTTCCCACGGAAACAGTTTTCCTGAGGTGCAGACCATATCCCAAGTGGTTGTGGCAAGGTAAAGCAAATGCCCTCCACTTCTCTGGAAGAAACCACAGTGCCCAGCCATGTTCTAAGCCCTCCCATCCTCCCTGGGCTTCTGGCAGCAGGAGTGAAAAGAGAGGAGCAGAGCACTGGGTCCCCTTTGACAAAACCCGGCTTCCCACGGGAAAGTCTTTCTCCACGTGCAGACATCCTCCCAGGTGCCTGGGGCAAGGGGAAGGAAATGCCATACACTGACCTGGAAGAGACCACAGGGCCCAGGCACAGTCTGAACCCTTCCCTCAACCCGGCGGTTTTGCTAGCAGGAGTTCAACACCAACGAACACAGCCCGGAGACCCCTGGGGCAACAACGGCTTCCGACGAACAATAGGTGCTTGCTGTGGAACACCTATCCCAAGTGGTGGAAGCCAGCTCAACAAAATGCCACACACCCAGGTGTAAGAAACAACATTGCCCAGGCATGGTCCAAGCCCCTCACCTCGTCCCTGTGCTTTGGGGAGCCGGAGGGACAGCCGAGGCACACGGCCCTGAGACCACTTTGCAAAAAGCCGGCTTCCCACGGACACAGTTTTCCTGAGGTGCAGACCATATCCCAAGTGGTTGTGGCAAGGTAAAGCAAATGCCCTCCACTTCTCTGGAAGAAACCACAGTGCCCAGCCATGTTCTAAGCCCTCCCATTCTCCCTGGGCTTCTGGCAGCAGGAGTGAAAAGAGAGGAGCAGAGCACTGGGACCCGTTTGACAAAAACCGGCTCCCCACGGGAAAGTCTTTCTCCACGTGCAGACATGCTCCCAGGTGCCTGGGGCAAGGGGAAGGAAATGCCATACACTGACCTGGAAGAGACCACAGGGCCCAGGCACAGTCTGAACCCTTCCCTCAACCCGGCGGTTTTGCTAGCAGGAGTTCAACCCCAACGAACACAGCCCGGAGACCCCTGGGGCAAAAACGGCTTCCGACGAACAATAGGTGCTTGCTGTGGAACACCTATCCCAAGTGGGGATAGCCAGCTCAGCAAAAAGCCACACACCCAGGTGTAAGAAACAACATTGCCCAGGCATGGTCTAAGCCCCTCACCTCGTCCCTGTGCTTTGGGGAGCCGGAGGGACAGCCGAGGCACACGGCCCTGAGACCCCTTTGCAAAAAGCCGGCTTCCCACGGAGACAGTTTTCCTGAGGTGCAGACCCTATCCCAAGTGGTTGTGGCAAGGTAAAGCAAATGCCCTCCACTTCTCTGGAAGAAACCACAGTGCCCAGCCATGTTCTAGGCCCTCCCATCCTCCCTGGGCTTCTGGCAGCAGGAGTGAAAAGAGAGGAGCAGAGCACTGGGACCCGTTTGACAAAACCCGGCTTCCCACGGGAAAGTCTTTCTCCACGTGCAGACATACTCCCAGGTGCATGTGGCAAGGGGAAGGAAATGCCATACACTGACCTGGAAGAGACCACAGGGCCCAGGCACAGTCTGAACCCTTCCCTCAACCCGGCGGTTTTGCTAGCAGGAGTTCAACCCCAACGAACACAGCCCGGAGACCCCTGGGGCAAAAACGGCTTCCGACGAACAATAGGTGCTTGCTGTGGAACACCTATCCCAAGTGGTGGAAGCCAGCTCAACAAAATGCCACACACCCAGGTGTAAGAAACAACATTGCCCAGGCATGGTCTAAGCCCCTCACCTCGTCCCTGTGCTCTGGGGAGCCGGAGGGACAGCCGAGGCCCATGGCCCTGAGACCCCTTTGCAAAAAGCCGGCTTCCCACGGAAACAGTTTTCCTGAGGTGCAGACCATATCCCAAGTGGTTGTGGCAAGGTAAAGCAAATGCCCTCCACTTCTCTGGAAGAAACCGCAGTGCCCAGCCATGTTCTAAGCCCTCCCATCCTCCCTGGGCTTCTGGCAGCAGGAGTGAAAAGAGAGGAGCAGAGCACTGGGACCCGTTTGACAAAAACCGGCTCCCCACGGGAAAGTCTTTTTCCACGTGCAGACATGCTCCCAGGTGCCTGGGGCAAGGGGAAGGAAATGCCATACACTGACCTGGAAGAGACCACAGGGCCCAGGCACAGTCTGAACCCTTCCCTCAACCCGGCGGTTTTGCTAGCAGGAGTTCAACCCCAACGAACACAGCCCAGAGACCCCTGAGGCAAAAACCGCTTCCGACGAACAATAGGTGCTTGCTGTGGAACACCTATCCCAAGTGGGGATAGCCAGCTCAACAAAATGCCACACACCCAGGTGTAAGAAACAACAATGCCCAGGCATGGTCTAAGCCCCTCACCTCGTCCCTGTGCTTTGGGGAGCCGGAGGGACAGCCGAGGCCCACGGCCCTGAGACCCCTTTGCAAAAAGCCGGCTTCCCACGGAGACAGTTTTCCTGAGGTGCAGACCCTATCCCAAGTGGTTGTGGCAAGGTAAAGCAAATGCCCTCCACTTCTCTGGAAGAAACCACAGTGCCCAGCCATGTTCTAGGCCCTCCCATCCTCCCTGGGCTTCTGGCAGCAGGAGTGAAAAGAGAGGAGCAGAGCACTGGGACCCGTTTGACAAAAACCGGCTTCCCACGGGAAAGTCTTTCTCCACGTGCAGACATGCTCCCAGGTGCCTGGGGCAAGGGGAAGGAAATGCCATACACTGACCTGGAAGAGACAACAGGGCCCAGGCACAGTCTGAACCCTTCCCTCAACCCGGCGGTTTTGCTAGCAGGAGTTCAACCCCAACGAACACAGCCCGGAGACCCCTGGGGCAAAAACGGCTTCCGACGATCAATAGGTGCTTGCTGTGGAACACCTATCCCAAGTGGTGGAAGCCAGCTCAACAAAATGCCACACACCCAGGTGTAAGAAACAACATTGCCCAGGCTTGGTCTAAGCCCCTCACCTTGTCCCTGTGCTTTGGGGAGCCGGAGGGACAGCCGAGGCCCACGGCCCTGAGACCCCTTTGCAAAAAGCCGGCTTCCCACGGAAACAGTTTTCCTGAGGTGCAGACCCTATCCCAAGTGGTTGTGGCAAGGTAAAGCAAATGCCCTCCACTTCTCTGGAAGAAACCACAGTGCCCAGCCATGTTCTAGGCCCTCCCATCCTCCCTGGGCTTCTGGCAGCAGGAGTGAAAAGAGAGGAGCAGAGCACTGGGACCCGTTTGACAAAAACCGGCTTCCCACGGGAAAGTCTTTCTCCACGTGCAGACATGCTCCCAGGTGCCTGGGGCAAGGGGAAGGAAATGCCATACACTGACCTGGAAGAGACAACAGGGCCCAGGCACAGTCTGAACCCTTCCCTCAACCCGGCGGTTTTGCTAGCAGGAGTTCAACCCCAACGAACACAGCCCGGAGACCCCTGGGGCAAAAACGGCTTCCGACGATCAATAGGTGCTTGCTGTGGAACACCTATCCCAAGTGGTGGAAGCCAGCTGAACAAAATGCCACACACCCAGGTGTAAGAAACAACATTGCCCAGGCTTGGTCTAAGCCCCTCACCTTGTCCCTGTGCTTTGGGGAGCCGGAGGGACAGCCGAGGCCCACGGCCCTGAGACCCCTTTGCAAAAAGCCGGCTTCCCACGGAAACAGTTTTCCTGAGGTGCAGACCCTATCCCAAGTGGTTGTGGCAAGGTAAAGCAAATGCCCTCCACTTCTCTGGAAGAAACCACAGTGCCCAGACATGTTCTAAGCCCTCCCATCCTCCCTGGGCTTCTGGCAGCAGGAGTGAAAAGAGAGGAGCAGAGCACTGGGTCCCGTTTGACAAAACCCGGCTTCCCACGGGAAAGTCTTTCTCCACGTGCAGACATGCTCCCAGGTGCCTGGGGCAAGGGGAAGGAAATGCCATACACTGACCTGGAAGAGACCACAGGGCCCAGGCACAGTCTGAACCCTTCCCTCAACCCGGCGGTTTTGCTAGCAGGAGTTCAACCCCAACGAACACAGCCCGGAGACCCCTGGGGCAAAAACGGCTTCCGACGAACAATAGGTGCTTGCTGTGGAACACCTATCCCAAGTGGGGATAGCCAGCTCAGCAAAATGCCACACACCCAGGTGTAAGAAACAACATTGCCCAGGCATGGTCTAAGCCCCTCACCTCGTCCCTGTGCTTTGGGGAGCCGGAGGGACAGCCGAGGCACACGGCCCTGAGACCCCTTTGCAAAAAGCCGGCTTCCCACGGAGACAGTTTTCCTGAGGTGCAGACCCTATCCCAAGTGGTTGTGGCAAGGTAAAGCAAATGCCCTCCACTTCTCTGGAAGAAACCACAGTGCCCAGCCATGTTCTAGGCCCTCCCATCCTCCCTGGGCTTCTGGCAGCAGGAGTGAAAAGAGAGGAGCAGAGCACTGGGACCCGTTTGACAAAACCCGTGTTCCCACGGGAAAGTCTTTCTCCACGTGCAGACATGCTCCCAGGTGCCTGTGGCAAGGGGAAGGAAATGCCATACACTGACCTGGAAGAGACCACAGGGCCCAGGCACAGTCTGAACCCTTCCCTCAACCCGGCGGTTTTGCTAGCAGGAGTTCAACCCCAACGAACACAGCCCGGAGACCCCTGGGGCAAAAACGGCTTCCGACGAACAATAGGTGCTTGCTGTGGAACACCTATCCCAAGTGGTGGAAGCCAGCTCAACAAAACGCCACACACCCAGGTGTAAGAAACAACATTGCCCAGGCATGGTCTAAGCCCCTCACCTCGTCCCTGTGCTTTGGGGAGCCGGAGGGACAGCCGAGGCACACGGCCCTGAGACCCCTTTGCAAAAAGCCGGCTTCCCACGGAAACAGTTTTCCTGAGGTGCAGACCCTATCCCAAGTGGTTGTGGCAAGGTAAAGCAAATGCTCTCCACTTCTCTGGAAGAAACCACAGTGCCCAGCCATGTTCTAAGCCCTCCCATCCTCCCTGGGCTTCTGGCAGCAGGAGTGAAAAGAGAGGAGCAGAGCACTGGGACCCGTTTGACAAAAACCGGCTTCCCACGGGAAAGTCTTTCTCCACGTGCAGACATGCTCCCAGGTGCCTGGGGCAAGGGGAAGGAAATGCCATACACTGACCTGGAAGAGACCACAGGGCCCAGGCACAGTCTGAACCCTTCCCTCAACCCGGCGGTTTTGCTAGCAGGAGTTCAACCCCAACGAACACAGCCCGGAGACGCCTGGGGCAAAAACGGCTTCCGACGAACAATAGGTGCTTGCTGTGGAACACCTATCCCAAGTGGGGGTAGCCAGCTCAACAAAATGCCACACACCCAGGTGTAAGAAACAACATTGCCCAGGCATGGTCCAAGCCCCTCACCTCGTCCCTGTGCTTTGGGGAGCCGGAGGGACAGCCGAGGCCCACGGCCCTGAGACCCCTTTGCAAAAAGCCGGCTTCCCACGGAAACAGTTTTCCTGAGGTGCACACCCTATCCCAAGTGGTTGTGGCAAGGTAAAGCAAATGCCCTCCACTTCTCTGGAAGAAACCACAGTGCCCAGCCATGTTCTAAGCCCTCCCATCCTCCCTGGGCTTCTGGCAGCAGGAGTGAAAAGAGAGGAGCAGAGCACTGGGTCCCGTTTGACAAAACCCGGCTTCCCACGGGAAAGTCTTTCTCCACGTGCAGACATGCTCCCAGGTGCCTGGGGCAAGGGGAAGGAAATGCCATACACTGACCTGGAAGAGACCACAGGGCCCAGGCACAGTCTGAACCCTTCCCTCAACCCGGCGGTTTTGCTAGCAGGAGTTCAACCCCAAGGAACACAGCCCGGAGACCCCTGGGGCAAAAACGGCTTCCGACGATCCATAGGTGCTTGCTGTGGAACACCTATCCCAAGTGGTGGAAGCCAGCTCAACAAAATGCCACACACCCAGGTGTAAGAAACAACATTGCCCAGGCATGGTCTAAGCCCCTCACCTCGTCCCTGTGCTTTGGGGAACCGGAGGGACAGCCGAGGCACACGGCCCTGAGACCCCTTTGCAAAAAGCGGGCTTCCCACGGAAACAGTTTTCCTGAGGTGCAGACCCTATCCCAAGTGGTTGTGGCAAGGTAAAGCAAATGCCCTCCACTTCTCTGGAAGAAACCACAGTGCCCAGCCTTGTTTAAAGCCCTCCCATCCTCCCTGGGCTTATGTCAGCAGGAGTGAAAAGAGAGGAGCAGAGCACTGGGACTCGTTTGACAAAACCCGGCTTCCCACGGGAAAGTCTTTCTCCACGCGCAGACATGCTCCCAGGTGCCTGTGGTAAGGGGAAGGAAATGCCATACACTGACCTGGAATAGACCACAGGGCCCAGGCACAGTCTGAACCCTTCCCTCAACCCGGCGGGTTTGCTAGCAGGAGTTCAACCCCAACGAACACAGCCCGGAGACCCCTGGGGCAAAAACGGCTTCCGACGATCAATAGGTCCTTGCTGTGGAACACCTATCCCAAGTGGGGGAAGCCAGCTCAACAAAATGCCACAAACCCATGTGTAAGAAAAAACATTGCCCAGGCATGGTCTAAGCCCCTCACCTCGTCCCTGTGCTTCGGGGAGCCGGAGGGACAGCCGAGGCACACGGCCCTGAGACCCCTTTGCAAAAAGCCGGCTTCCCACGGAGACAGTATTCCTGAGGTGCAGACCCTATCCTAAGTGGTTGTGGCAAGGTAAAGCAAATGCCCTCCACTTCTCTGGAAGAAACCACAGTGCCCAGCCATGTTCTAGGCCCTCCCATCCTCCCTGGGCTTCTGGCAGCAGGAGTGAAAAGAGAGGAGCAGAGCACTGGGACCCGTTTGACAAAACCCGGCTTCCCACGGGAAAGTCTTTCTCCACGTGCAGACATACTCCCAGGTGCATGTGGCAAGGGGAAGGAAATGCCATACACTGACCTGGAAGAGACCACAGGGCCCAGGCACAGTCTGAACCCTTCCCTCAATCCGGCGGTTTTGCTAGCAGGAGTTCAACCCCAACGAACACAGCCCAGAGACCCCTGAGGCAAAAACGGCTTCCGACGAACAATAGGTGCTTGCTGTGGAACACCTATCCCAAGTGGTGGAAGCCAGCTGAACAAAATGCCACACACCCAGGTGTAAGAAACAACATTGCCCAGGCTTGGTCTAAGCCCCTCACCTCGTCCCTGTGGTTTGGGGAGCCGGAGGGACAGCCGAGGCCCACGGCCCTGAGACCCCTTTGTAAAAAGCCGGCTTCCCACGGAAACAGTTTTCCTGAGGTGCAGACCCTATCCCAAGTGGTTGTGGCAAGGTAAAGCAAATGCCCTCCACTTCTCTGGAAGAAACCACAGTGCCCAGCCATGTTCTAAGCCCTCCCATCCTCCCTGGGCTTCTGGCAGCAGGAGTGAAAAGAGAGGAGCAGAGCACTGGGACCCGTTTGACAAAAACCGGCTTCCCACGGGAAAGTCTTTCTCCACGTGCAGACATGCTCCCAGGTGCCTGGGGCAAGGGGAAGGAAATGCCATACACTGACCTGGAAGAGACCACAGGGCCCAGGCACAGTCTGAACCCTTCCCTCAACCCGGCGGTTTTGCTAGCAGGAGTTCAACCCCAACGAACACTGCCCGGAGACGCCTGGGGCAAAAACGGCTTCCGACGAACAATAGGTGCTTGCTGTGGAACACCTATCCCAAGTGGGGGTAGCCAGCTCAACATAATGCCACACACCCAGGTGTAAGAAACAACATTGCCCAGGCATGGTCTAAGTCCCTCACCTCGTCCCTGTGCTTTGGGGAGCCGGAGGGACAGCCGAGGCCCATGGCCCTGAGACCCCTTTGCAAAAAGCCGGCTTCCCACGGAAACAGTTTTCCTGAGGTGCACACCCTATCCCAAGTGGTTGTGGCAAGGTAAAGCAAATGCCCTCCACTTCTCTGGAAGAAACCACAGTGCCCAGCCATGTTCTAAGCCCTCCCATCCTCCCTGGGCTTCTGGCAGCAGGAGTGAAAAGAGAGGAGCAGAGCACTGGGTCCCGTTTGACAAAACCCGGCTTCCCACGGGAAAGTCTTTCTCCACGTGCAGACATGCTCCCAGGTGCCTGGGGCAAGGGGAAGGAAATGCCATACACTGACCTGGAAGAGACCACAGGGCCCAGGCACAGTCTGAACCCTTCCCTCAACCCGGCGGTTTTGCTAGCAGGAGTTCAACCCCAACGAACACAGCCCGGAGACCCCTGGGGCAAAAACGGCTTCCGACGATCAATAGGTGCTTGCTGTGGAACACCTATCCCAAGTGGGGGTAGCCAGCTCAACAAAATGCCACACACCCAGGTGTAAGAAACAACATTGCCCAGGCATGGTCTAAGCCCCTCACCTCGTCCCTGTGCTTTGGGGAGCCGGAGGGACAGCCGAGGCCCACGGCCCTGAGACCCCTTTGCAAAAAGCCGGCTTCCCACGGAAACAGTTTTCCTGAGGTGCACACCCTATCCCAAGTGGTTGTGGCAAGGTAAAGCAAATGCCCTCCACTTCTCTGGAAGAAACCACAGTGCCCAGCCTTGTTTTAAGCCCTCCCATCCTCCCTGGGCTTCTGTCAGCAGGAGTGAAAAGAGAGGAGCAGAGCACTGGGACTCGTTTGACAAAACCCGGCTTCCCACGGGAAAGTCTTTCTCCACGCGCAGACATGCTCCCAGGTGCCTGTGGTAAGGGGAAGGAAATGCCATACACTGACCTGGAATAGACCACAGGGCCCAGGCACAGTCTGAACCCTTCCCTCAACCCGGCGGTTTTGCTAGCAGGAGTTCAACCCCAACGAACACAGCCCGGAGACCCCTGGGGCAAAAACGGCTTCCGACGATCAATAGGTCCTTGCCTTGGAACACCTATCCCAAGTGGGGGAAGCCAGCTCAACAAAATGCCACACACCCAGGTGTAAGAAAAAACATTGCCCAGGCATGGTCTAAGCCCCTCACCTCGTCCCTGTGCTTCGGGGAGCCGGAGGGACAGCCGAGGCATACGGCCCTGAGACCCCTTTGCAAAAAGCCGGCTTCCCACGGAGACAGTATTCCTGAGGTGCAGACCCTATCCCAAGTGGTTGTGGCAAGGTAAAGCAAATGCCCTCCACTTCTCTGGAAGAAACCACAGTGCCCAGCCATGTTCTAGGCCCTCCCATCCTCCCTGGGCTTCTGGCAGCAGGAGTGAAAAGAGAGGAGCAGAGCACTGGGACCCGTTTGACAAAACCCGGCTTCCCACGGGAAAGTCTTTCTCCACGTGCAGACATGCTCCCAGGTGCCTGTGGCAAGGGGAAGGAAATGCCATACACTGACCTGGAAGAGACCACAGGGCCGAGGCACAGTCTGAACACTTCCCTCAACCCGGCGGTTTTGCTAGCAGGAGTTCAACCCCAACGAACACAGCCCGGAGACCCCTGGGGCAAAAACGGCTTCCGACGATCAATAGGTGCTTGCTGTGGAACACCTATCCCAAGTGGTGGAAGCCAGCTCAACAAAATGCCACACACCCAGGTGTAAGAAACAACATTGCCCAAGCTTGGTCTAAGCCCCTCACCTTGTCCCTGTGCTTTGGGGAGCCGGAGGGACAGCCGAGGCACACGGCCCTGAGACCCCTTTGCAAAAAGCCGGCTTCCCACGGAAACAGTTTTCCTGAGGTGCAGACCCTATCCCAAGTGGTTGTGGCAAGGTAAAGCAAATGCCCTCCACTTCTCTGGAAGAAACCACAGTGCCCAGCCATGTTCTAAGCCCTCCCATCCTCCCTGGGCTTCTGGCAGCAGGAGTGAAAAGAGAGGAGCAGAGCACTGGGTCCCGTTTGACAAAACCCGGCTTCCCACGGGAAAGTCTTTCTCCACGTGCAGACATGCTCCCAGGTGCCTGGGGCAAGGGGAAGGAAATGCCATACACTGACCTGGAAGAGACCACAGGGCCCAGGCACAGTCTGAACCCTTCCCTCAACCCGGCGGTTTTGCTAGCAGGAGTTCAACCCCAACGAACACAGCCCGGAGACCCCTGGGGCAAAAACGGCTTCCGACGAACAATAGGTGCTTGCTGTGGAACACCTATCCCAAGTGGTGGAAGCCAGCTCAACAAAATGCCACACACCCAGGTGTAAGAAACAACATTGCCCAGGCATGGTCCAAGCCCCTCACCTCGTCCCTGTGCTTTGGGGAGACGGAGGGACAGCCGAGGCACACGGCCCTGAGACCCCTTTGCAAAAAGCCGGCTTCCCACGGAAACAGTTTTCCTGAGGTGCAGACCATATCCCAAGTGGTTGTGGCAAGGTAAAGCAAATGCCCTCCACTTCTCTGGAAGAAACCACAGTGCCCAGCCATGTTCTAAGCCCTCCCATTCTCCCTGGGCTTCTGGCAGCAGGAGTGAAAAGAGAGGAGCAGAGCACTGGGACCCGTTTGACAAAAACCGGCTCCCCACGGGAAAGTCTTTCTCCACGTGCAGACATGCTCCCAGGTGCCTGGGGCAAGGGGAAGGAAATGCCATACACTGACCTGGAAGAGACCACAGGGCCCAGGCACAGTCTGAACCCTTCCCTCAACCCGGCGGTTTTGCTAGCAGGAGTTCAACCCCAACGAACACAGCCCGGAGACCCCTGGGGCAAAAACGGCTTCCGACGAACAATAGGTGCTTGCTGTGGAACACCTATCCCAAGTGGGGATAGCCAGCTCAGCAAAATGCCACACACCCAGGTGTAAGAAACAACATTGCCCAGGCATGGTCTAAGCCCCTCACCTCGTCCCTGTGCTTTGGGGAGCCGGAGGGACAGCCGAGGCCCACGGCCCTGAGACCCCTTTGCAAAAAGCCGGCTTCCCACGGAGACAGTTTTCCTGAGGTGCAGACCCTATCCCAAGTGGTTGTGGCGAGGTAAAGCAAATGCCCTCCACTTCTCTGGAAGAAACCACAGTGCCCAGCCATGTTCTAGGCCCTCCCATCCTCCCTGGGCTTCTGGCAGCAGGAGTGAAAAGAGAGGAGCAGAGCACTGGGACCCGTTTGACAAAAACCGGCTTCCCACGGGAAAGTCTTTCTCCACGTGCAGACATGCTCCCAGGTGCCTGGGGCAAGGGGAAGGAAATGCCATACACTGACCTGGAAGAGACAACAGGGCCCAGGCACAGTCTGAACCCTTCCCTCAACCCGGCGGTTTTGCTAGCAGGAGTTCAACCCCAACGAACACAGCCCGGAGACCCCTGGGGCAAAAACGGCTTCCGACGATCAATAGGTGCTTGCTGTGGAACACCTATCCCAAGTGGTGGAAGCCAGCTGAACAAACTGCCACACACCCAGGTGTAAGAAACAACATTGCCCAGGCTTGGTCTAAGCCCCTCACCTTGTCCCTGTGCTTTGGGGAGCCGGAGGGACAGCCGAGGCCCACGGCCCTGAGACCCCTTTGCAAAAAGCCGGCTTCCCACGGAAACAGTTTTCCTGAGGTGCAGACCCTATCCCAAGTGGTTGTGGCAAGGTAAAGCAAATGCCCTCCACTTCTCTGGAAGAAACCACAGTGCCCAGACATGTTCTAAGCCCTCCCATCCTCCCTGGGCTTCTGGCAGCAGGAGTGAAAAGAGAGGAGCAGAGCACTGGGTCCCGTTTGACAAAACCCGGCTTCCCACGGGAAAGTCTTTCTCCACGTGCAGACATGCTCCCAGGTGCCTGGGGCAAGGGGAAGGAAATGCCATACACTGACCTGGAAGAGACCACAGGGCCCAGGCACAGTCTGAACCCTTCCCTCAACCCGGCGGTTTTGCTAGCAGGAGTTCAACCCCAACGAACACAGCCCGGAGACCCCTGGGGCAAAAACGGCTTCCGACGAACAATAGGTGCTTGCTGTGGAACACGTATCCCAAGTGGGGATAGCCAGCTCAGCAAAATGCCACACACCCAGGTGTAAGAAACAACATTGCCCAGGCATGGTCTAAGCCCCTCACCTCGTCCCTGTGCTTTGGGGAGCCGGAGGGACAGCCGAGGCCCACGGCCCTGAGACCCCTTTGCAAAAAGCCGGCTTCCCACGGAGACAGTTTTCCTGAGGTGCAGACCCTATCCCAAGTGGTTGTGGCAAGGTAAAGCAAATGCCCTCCACTTCTCTGGAAGAAACCACAGTGCCCAGCCATGTTCTAGGCCCTCCCATCCTCCCTGGGCTTCTGGCAGCAGGAGTGAAAAGAGAGGAGCAGAGCACTGGGACCCGTTTGACAAAACCCGGCTTCCCACGGGAAAGTCTTTCTCCACGTGCAGACATACTCCCAGGTGCATGTGGCAAGGGGAAGGAAATGCCATACACTGACCTGGAAGAGACCACAGGGCCCAGGCACAGTCTGAACCCTTCCCTCAACCCGGCGGTTTTGCTAGCAGGAGTTCAACCCCAACGAACACAGCCCGGAGACCCCTGGGGCAAAAACGGCTTCCGACGAACAATAGGTGCTTGCTGTGGAACACCTATCCCAAGTGGTGGAAGCCAGCTCAACAAAATGCCACACACCCAGGTGTAAGAAACAACATTGCCCAGGCATGGTCTAAGCCCCTCACCTCGTCCCTGTGCTTTGGGGAGCCGGAGGGACAGCCGAGGCCCATGGCCCTGAGACCCCTTTGCAAAAAGCCGGCTTCCCACGGAAACAGTTTTCCTGAGGTGCACACCCTATCCCAAGTGGTTGTGGCAAGGTAAAGCAAATGCCCTCCACTTCTCTGGAAGAAACCACAGTGCCCAGCCATGTTCTAAGCCCTCCCATCCTCCCTGGGCTTCTGGCAGCAGGAGTGAAAAGAGAGGAGCAGAGCACTGGGTCCCGTTTGACAAAACCCGGCTTCCCACGGGAAAGTCTTTCTCCACGTGCAGACATGCTCCCAGGTGCCTGGGGCAAGGGGAAGGAAATGCCATACACTGACCTGGAAGAGACCACAGGGCCCAGGCACAGTCTGAACCCTTCCCTCAACCCGGCGGTTTTGCTAGCAGGAGTTCAACCCCAACGAACACAGCCCGGAGACCCCTGGGGCAAAAACGGCTTCCGACGATCAATAGGTGCTTGCTGTGGAACACCTATCCCAAGTGGGGGTAGCCAGCTCAACAAAATGCCACACACCCAGGTGTAAGAAACAACATTGCCCAGGCATGGTCTAAGCCCCTCACCTCGTCCCTGTGCTTTGGGGAGCCGGAGGGACAGCCGAGGCCCACGGCCCTGAGACCCCTTTGCAAAAAGCCGGCTTCCCACGGAGACAGTATTCCTGAGGTGCAGACCCTATCCCAAGTGGTTGTGGCAAGGTAAAGCAAATGCCCTCCACTTCTCTGGAAGAAACCACAGTGCCCAGCCATGTTCTAGGCCCTCCCATCCTCCCTGGGCTTCTGGCAGCAGGAGTGAAAAGAGAGGAGCAGAGCACTGGGTCCCGTTTGACAAAACCCGGCTTCCCACGGGAAAGTCTTTCTCCACGTGCAGACATGCTCCCAGGTGCCTGGGGCAAGGGGAAGGAAATGCCATACACTGACCTGGAAGAGACCACAGGGCCCAGGCACAGTCTGAACCCTTCCCTCAACCCGGCGGTTTTGCTAGCAGGAGTTCAACCCCAACGAACACAGCCCAGAGACCCCTGGGGCAAAAACGGCTTCCGACGAACAATAGGTGCTTGCTGTGGAACACCTATCCCAAGTGGTGGAAGCCAGCTCAACAAAATGCCACACACCCAGGTGTAAGAAACAACATTGCCCAGGCATGGTCCAAGCCCCTCACCTCGTCCCTGTGCTTTGGGGAGCCGGAGGGACAGCCGAGGCACACGGCCCTGAGACCCCTTTGCAAAAAGCCGGCTTCCCACGGAAACAGTTTTCCTGAGGTGCAGACCATATCCCAAGTGGTTGTGGCAAGGTAAAGCAAATGCCCTCCACTTCTCTGGAAGAAACCACAGTGCCCAGCCATGTTCTAAGCCCTCCCATTCTCCCTGGGCTTCTGGCAGCAGGAGTGAAAAGAGAGGAGCAGAGCACTGGGACCCGTTTGACAAAAACCGGCTCCCCACGGGAAAGTCTTTCTCCACGTGCAGACATGCTCCCAGGTGCCTGGGGCAAGGGGAAGGAAATGCCATACACTGACCTGGAAGAGACCACAGGGCCCAGGCACAGTCTGAACCCTTCCCTCAACCCGGCGGTTTTGCTAGCAGGAGTTCAACCCCAACGAACACAGCCCGGAGACCCCTGGGGCAAAAACGGCTTCCGACGAACAATAGGTGCTTGCTGTGGAACACCTATCCCAAGTGGGGATAGCCAGCTCAGCAAAATGCCACACACCCAGGTGTAAGAAACAACATTGCCCAGGCATGGTCTAAGCCCCTCACCTCGTCCCTGTGCTTTGGGGAGCCGGAGGGACAGCCGAGGCCCACGGCCCTGAGACCCCTTTGCAAAAAGCCGGCTTCCCACGGAGACAGTTTTCCTGAGGTGCAGACCCTATCCCAAGTGGTTGTGGCAAGGTAAAGCAAATGCCCTCCACTTCTCTGGAAGAAACCACAGCGCCCAGCCATGTTCTAGGCCCTCCCATCCTCCCTGGGCTTCTGGCAGCAGGAGTGAAAAGAGAGGAGCAGAGCACTGGGACCCGTTTGACAAAAACCGGCTTCCCACGGGAAAGTCTTTCTCCACGTGCAGACATGCTCCCAGGTGCCTGGGGCAAGGGGAAGGAAATGCCATACACTGACCTGGAAGAGACCACAGGGCCCAGGCACAGTCTGAACCCTTCCCTCAACCCGGCGGTTTTGCTAGCAGGAGTTCAACCCCAACGAACACAGCCCGGAGACCCCTGGGGCAAAAACGGCTTCCGACGAACAATAGGTGCTTGCTGTGGAACACCTATCCCAAGTGGGGATAGCCAGCTCAGCAAAATGCCACACACCCAGGTGTAAGAAACAACATTGCCCAGGCATGGTCTAAGCCCCTCACCTCGTCCCTGTGCTTTGGGGAGCCGGAGGGACAGCCGAGGCACACGGCCCTGAGACCCCTTTGCAAAAAGCCGGCTTCCCACGGAGACAGTTTTCCTGAGGTGCAGACCCTATCCCAAGTGGTTGTGGCAAGGTAAAGCAAATGCCCTCCACTTCTCTGGAAGAAACCACAGTGCCCAGCCATGTTCTAGGCCCTCCCATCCTCCCTGGGCTTCTGACAGCAGGAGTGAAAAGAGAGGAGCAGAGCACTGGGACCCGTTTGACAAAACCCGGCTTCCCACGGGAAAGTCTTTCTCCACGTGCAGACATACTCCCAGGTGCATGTGGCAAGGGGAAGGAAATGCCATACACTGACCTGGAAGAGACCACAGGGCCCAGGCACAGTCTGAACCCTTCCCTCAATCCGGCGGTTTTGCTAGCAGGAGTTCAACCCCAACGAACACAGCCCAGAGACCCCTGAGGCAAAAACGGCTTCCGAGGAACAATAGGTGCTTGCTGTGGAACACCTATCCCAAGTGGGGATAGCCAGCTCAACAAAATGCCACACACCCAGGTGTAAGAAACAACATTGCCCAGGCATGGTCCAAGCCCCTCACCTCGTCCCTGTGCTTTGGGGAGCCGGAGGGACAGCCGAGGCACACGGCCCTGAGACCCCTTTGCAAAAAGCCGGCTTCCCACGGAAACAGTTTTCCTGAGGTGCAGACCCTATCCCAAGTGGTTGTGGCAAGGTAAAGCAAATGCCCTCCACTTCTCTGGAAGAAACCACAGTGCCCAGCCATGTTCTAAGCCCTCCCATCCTCCCTGGGCTTCTGGCAGCAGGAGTGAAAAGAGAGGAGCAGAGCACTGGGACCCGTTTGACAAAACCCGGCTTCCCACAGGAAAGTCTTTCTCCACGTGCAGACATGCACCCAGGTGCCTGTGGCAAGGGGAAGGAAATGCCATACACTGACCTGGAAGAGACCACAGGGCCGAGGCACAGTCTGAACACTTCCCTCAACCCGGCGGTTTTGCTAGCAGGAGTTCAACCCCAACGAACACAGCCCGGAGACCCCTGGGGCAAAAACGGCTTCCGACGATCAATAGGTGCTTGCTGTGGAACACCTATCCCAAGTGGTAGAAGCCAGCTGAACAAAATGCCACACACCCAGGTGTAAGAAACAACATTGCCCAGGCATGGTCCAAGCCCCTCACCTCGTCCCTGTGCTTTGGGGAGCCGGAGGGACAGCCGAGGCACACGGCCCTGAGACCCCTTTGCAAAAAGCCGGCTTCCCACGGAAACAGTTTTCCTGAGGTGCAGACCATATCCCAAGTGGTTGTGGCAAGGTAAAGCAAATGCCCTCCACTTCTCTGGAAGAAACCACAGTGCCCAGCCATGTTCTAAGCCCTCCCATCCTCCCTGGGCTTCTGGCAGCAGGAGTGAAAAGAGAGGAGCAGAGCACTGGGTCCCCTTTGACAAAACCCGGCTTCCCACGGGAAAGTCTTTCTCCACGTGCAGACATCCTCCCAGGTGCCTGGGGCAAGGGGAAGGAAATGCCATACACTGACCTGGAAGAGACCACAGGGCCCAGGCACAGTCTGAACCCTTCCCTCAACCCGGCGGTTTTGCTAGCAGGAGTTCAACACCAACGAACACAGCCCGGAGACCCCTGGGGCAACAACGGCTTCCGACGAACAATAGGTGCTTGCTGTGGAACACCTATCCCAAGTGGTGGAAGCCAGCTCAACAAAATGCCACACACCCAGGTGTAAGAAACAACATTGCCCAGGCATGGTCCAAGCCCCTCACCTCGTCCCTGTGCTTTGGGGAGCCGGAGGGACAGCCGAGGCACACGGCCCTGAGACCACTTTGCAAAAAGCCGGCTTCCCACGGACACAGTTTTCCTGAGGTGCAGACCATATCCCAAGTGGTTGTGGCAAGGTAAAGCAAATGCCCTCCACTTCTCTGGAAGAAACCACAGTGCCCAGCCATGTTCTAAGCCCTCCCATTCTCCCTGGGCTTCTGGCAGCAGGAGTGAAAAGAGAGGAGCAGAGCACTGGGACCCGTTTGACAAAAACCGGCTCCCCACGGGAAAGTCTTTCTCCACGTGCAGACATGCTCCCAGGTGCCTGGGGCAAGGGGAAGGAAATGCCATACACTGACCTGGAAGAGACCACAGGGCCCAGGCACAGTCTGAACCCTTCCCTCAACCCGGCGGTTTTGCTAGCAGGAGTTCAACCCCAACGAACACAGCCCGGAGACCCCTGGGGCAAAAACGGCTTCCGACGAACAATAGGTGCTTGCTGTGGAACACCTATCCCAAGTGGGGATAGCCAGCTCAGCAAAAAGCCACACACCCAGGTGTAAGAAACAACATTGCCCAGGCATGGTCTAAGCCCCTCACCTCGTCCCTGTGCTTTGGGGAGCCGGAGGGACAGCCGAGGCACACGGCCCTGAGACCCCTTTGCAAAAAGCCGGCTTCCCACGGAGACAGTTTTCCTGAGGTGCAGACCCTATCCCAAGTGGTTGTGGCAAGGTAAAGCAAATGCCCTCCACTTCTCTGGAAGAAACCACAGTGCCCAGCCATGTTCTAGGCCCTCCCATCCTCCCTGGGCTTCTGGCAGCAGGAGTGAAAAGAGAGGAGCAGAGCACTGGGACCCGTTTGACAAAACCCGGCTTCCCACGGGAAAGTCTTTCTCCACGTGCAGACATACTCCCAGGTGCATGTGGCAAGGGGAAGGAAATGCCATACACTGACCTGGAAGAGACCACAGGGCCCAGGCACAGTCTGAACCCTTCCCTCAACCCGGCGGTTTTGCTAGCAGGAGTTCAACCCCAACGAACACAGCCCGGAGACCCCTGGGGCAAAAACGGCTTCCGACGAACAATAGGTGCTTGCTGTGGAACACCTATCCCAAGTGGTGGAAGCCAGCTCAACAAAATGCCACACACCCAGGTGTAAGAAACAACATTGCCCAGGCATGGTCTAAGCCCCTCACCTCGTCCCTGTGCTCTGGGGAGCCGGAGGGACAGCCGAGGCCCATGGCCCTGAGACCCCTTTGCAAAAAGCCGGCTTCCCACGGAAACAGTTTTCCTGAGGTGCAGACCATATCCCAAGTGGTTGTGGCAAGGTAAAGCAAATGCCCTCCACTTCTCTGGAAGAAACCGCAGTGCCCAGCCATGTTCTAAGCCCTCCCATCCTCCCTGGGCTTCTGGCAGCAGGAGTGAAAAGAGAGGAGCAGAGCACTGGGACCCGTTTGACAAAAACCGGCTCCCCACGGGAAAGTCTTTTTCCACGTGCAGACATGCTCCCAGGTGCCTGGGGCAAGGGGAAGGAAATGCCATACACTGACCTGGAAGAGACCACAGGGCCCAGGCACAGTCTGAACCCTTCCCTCAACCCGGCGGTTTTGCTAGCAGGAGTTCAACCCCAACGAACACAGCCCAGAGACCCCTGAGGCAAAAACCGCTTCCGACGAACAATAGGTGCTTGCTGTGGAACACCTATCCCAAGTGGGGATAGCCAGCTCAACAAAATGCCACACACCCAGGTGTAAGAAACAACAATGCCCAGGCATGGTCTAAGCCCCTCACCTCGTCCCTGTGCTTTGGGGAGCCGGAGGGACAGCCGAGGCCCACGGCCCTGAGACCCCTTTGCAAAAAGCCGGCTTCCCACGGAGACAGTTTTCCTGAGGTGCAGACCCTATCCCAAGTGGTTGTGGCAAGGTAAAGCAAATGCCCTCCACTTCTCTGGAAGAAACCACAGTGCCCAGCCATGTTCTAGGCCCTCCCATCCTCCCTGGGCTTCTGGCAGCAGGAGTGAAAAGAGAGGAGCAGAGCACTGGGACCCGTTTGACAAAAACCGGCTTCCCACGGGAAAGTCTTTCTCCACGTGCAGACATGCTCCCAGGTGCCTGGGGCAAGGGGAAGGAAATGCCATACACTGACCTGGAAGAGACAACAGGGCCCAGGCACAGTCTGAACCCTTCCCTCAACCCGGCGGTTTTGCTAGCAGGAGTTCAACCCCAACGAACACAGCCCGGAGACCCCTGGGGCAAAAACGGCTTCCGACGATCAATAGGTGCTTGCTGTGGAACACCTATCCCAAGTGGTGGAAGCCAGCTCAACAAAATGCCACACACCCAGGTGTAAGAAACAACATTGCCCAGGCTTGGTCTAAGCCCCTCACCTTGTCCCTGTGCTTTGGGGAGCCGGAGGGACAGCCGAGGCCCACGGCCCTGAGACCCCTTTGCAAAAAGCCGGCTTCCCACGGAAACAGTTTTCCTGAGGTGCAGACCCTATCCCAAGTGGTTGTGGCAAGGTAAAGCAAATGCCCTCCACTTCTCTGGAAGAAACCACAGTGCCCAGACATGTTCTAGGCCCTCCCATCCTCCCTGGGCTTCTGGCAGCAGGAGTGAAAAGAGAGGAGCAGAGCACTGGGACCCGTTTGACAAAACCCGGCTTCCCACGGGAAAGTCTTTCTCCACGTGCAGACATACTCCCAGGTGCATGTGGCAAGGGGAAGGAAATGCCATACACTGACCTGGAAGAGACCACAGGGCCCAGGCACAGTCTGAACCCTTCCCTCAATCCGGCGGTTTTGCTAGTAGGAGTTCAACCCCAACGAACACAGCCCAGAGACCCCTGAGGCAAAAACGGCTTCCGACGAACAATAGGTGCTTGCTGTGGAACACCTATCCCAAGTGGGGATAGCCAGCTCAACAAAATGCCACACACCCAGGTGTAAGAAACAACATTGCCCAGGCATGGTCCAAGCCCCTCACCTCGTCCCTGTGCTTTGGGGAGCCGGAGGGACAGCCGAGGCACACGGCCCTGAGACCCCTTTGCAAAAAGCCGGCTTTCCACGGAAACAGTTTTCCTGAGGTGCAGACCCTATCCCAAGTGGTTGTGGCAAGGTAAAGCAAATGCCCTCCACTTCTCTGGAAGAAACCACAGTGCCCAGCCATGTTCTAAGCCCTCCCATCCTCCCTGGGCTTCTGGCAGCAGGAGTGAAAAGAGAGGAGCAGAGCACTGGGACCCGTTTGACAAAACCCGGCTTCCCACGGGAAAGTCTTTCTCCACGTGCAGACATGCACCCAGGTGCCTGTGGCAAGGGGAAGGAAATGCCATACACTGACCTGGAAGAGACCACAGGGCCGAGGCACAGTCTGAACACTTCCCTCAACCCGGCGGTTTTGCTAGCAGGAGTTCAACCCCAACGAACACAGCCCGGAGACCCCTGGGGCAAAAACGGCTTCCGACGATCAATAGGTGCTTGCTGTGGAACACCTATCCCAAGTGGTGGAAGCCAGCTGAACAAAATGCCACACACCCAGGTGTAAGAAACAACATTGCCCAGGCTTGGTCTAAGCCCCTCACCTTGTCCCTGTGCTTTGGGGAGCCGGAGGGATAGCCGAGGCCCACGGCCCTGAGACCCCTTTGCAAAAAGCCGGCTTCCCACGGAAACAGTTTTCCTGAGGTGCAGACCCTATCCCAAGTGGTTGTGGCAAGGTAAAGCAAATGCCCTCCACTTCTCTGGAAGAAACCACAGTGCCCAGCCATGTTCTAAGCCCTCCCATCCTCCCTGGGCTTCTGGCAGCAGGAGTGAAAAGAGAGGAGCAGAGCACTGGGACCCGTTTGACAAAAACCGGCTTCCCACGGGAAAGTCTTTCTCCACGTGCAGACATGCTCCCAGGTGCCTGGGGCAAGGGGAAGGAAATGCCATACACTGACCTGGAAGAGACCACAGGGCCCAGGCACAGTCTGAACCCTTCCCTCAACCCGGCGGTTTTGCTAGCAGGAGTTCAACCCCAACGAACACAGCCCGGAGACGCCTGGGGCAAAAACGGCTTCCGACGAACAATAGGTGCTTGCTGTGGAACACCTATCCCAAGTGAGGGTAGCCAGCTCAACAAAATGCCACACACCCAGGTGTAAGAAACAACATTGCCCAGGCATGGTCTAAGCCCCTCACCTCGTCCCTGTGCTTTGGGGAGCCGGAGGGACAGCCGAGGCCCACGGCCCTGAGACCCCTTTGCAAAAAGCCGGCTTCCCACGGAAACAGTTTTCCTGAGGTGCACACCCTATCCCAAGTGGTTGTGGCAAGGTAAAGCAAATGCCCTCCACTTCTCTGGAAGAAACCACAGTGCCCAGCCATGTTCTAAGCCCTCCCATCCTCCCTGGGCTTCTGGCAGCAGGAGTGAAAAGAGAGGAGCAGAGCACTGGGTCCCGTTTGACAAAACCCGTGTTCCCACGGGAAAGTCTTTCTCCACGTGCAGACATGCTCCCAGGTGCCTGGGGCAAGGGGAAGGAAATGCCATACACTGACCTGGAAGAGACCACAGGGCCCAGGCACAGTCTGAACCCTTCCCTCAACCCGGCGGTTTTGCTAGCAGGAGTTCAACCCCAACGAAAACAGCCCGGAGACCCCTGGGGCAAAAACGGCTTCCGACGATCAATAGGTGCTTGCTGTGGAACACCTATCCCAAGTGGGGGTAGCCAGCTCAACAAAATGCCACACACCCAGGTGTAAGAAACAACATTGCCCAGGCATGGTCTAAGCCCCTCACCTCGTCCCTGTGCTTTGGGGAACCGGAGGGACAGCCGAGGCACACGGCCCTGAGACCCCTTTGCAAAAAGCGGGCTTCCCACGGAAACAGTTTTCCTGAGGTGCAGACCCTATCTCAAGTGGTTGTGGCAAGGTAAAGCAAATGCCCTCCACTTCTCTGGAAGAAACCACAGTGCCCAGCCTTGTTTAAAGCCCTCCCATCCTCCCTGGGCTTATGTCAGCAGGAGTGAAAAGACAGGAGCAGAGCACTGGGACTCGTTTGACAAAACCCGGCTTCCCACGGGAAAGTCTTTCTCCACGCGCAGACATGCTCCCAGGTGCCTGTGGTAAGGGGAAGGAAATGCCATACACTGACCTGGAATAGACCACAGGGCCCAGGCACAGTCTGAACCCTTCCCTCAACCCGGCGGGTTTGCTAGCAGGAGTTCAACCCCAACGAACACAGCCCGGAGACCCCTGGGGCAAAAACGGCTTCCGACGATCAATAGGTCCTTGCTGTGGAACACCTATCCCAAGTGGGGGAAGCCAGCTCAACAAAATGCCACAAACCCAGGTGTAAGAAAAAACATTGCCCAGGCATGGTCTAAGCCCCTCACCTCGTCCCTGTGCTTCGGGGAGCCGGAGGGACAGCCGAGGCACACGGCCCTGAGACCCCTTTGCAAAAAGCCGGCTTCCCACGGAGACAGTATTCCTGAGGTGCAGACCCTATCCCAAGTGGTTGTGGCAAGGTAAAGCAAATGCCCTCCACTTCTCTGGAAGAAACCACAGTGCCCAGCCATGTTCTAGGCCCTCCCATCCTCCCTGGGCTTCTGGCAGCAGGAGTGAAAAGAGAGGAGCAGAGCACTGGGACCCGTTTGACAAAACCCGGCTTCCCACGGGAAAGTCTTTCTCCACGTGCAGACATACTCCCAGGTGCATGTGGCAAGGGGAAGGAAATGCCATACACTGACCTGGAAGAGACCACAGGGCCCAGGCACAGTCTGAACCCTTCCCTCAACCCGGCGGTTTTGCTAGCAGGAGTTCAACCCCAACGAACACAGCCCGGAGACCCCTGGGGCAAAAACGGCTTCCGACGATCAATAGGTGCTTGCTGTGGAACACCTATCCCAAGTGGTGGAAGCCAGCTGAACAAAATGCCACACACCCAGGTGTAAGAAACAACATTGCCCAGGCTTGGTCTAAGCCCCTCACCTTGTCCCTGTGCTTTGGGGAGCCGGAGGGATAGCCGAGGCCCACGGCCCTGAGACCCCTTTGCAAAAAGCCGGCTTCCCACGGAAACAGTTTTCCTGAGGTGCAGACCCTATCCCAAGTGGTTGTGGCAAGGTAAAGCAAATGCCCTCCACTTCTCTGGAAGAAACCACAGTGCCCAGCCATGTTCTAAGCCCTCCCATCCTCCCTGGGCTTCTGGCAGCAGGAGTGAAAAGAGAGGAGCAGAGCACTGGGACCCGTTTGACAAAAACCGGCTTCCCACGGGAAAGTCTTTCTCCACGTGCAGACATGCTCCCAGGTGCCTGGGGCAAGGGGAAGGAAATGCCATACACTGACCTGGAAGAGACCACAGGGCCCAGGCACAGTCTGAACCCTTCCCTCAACCCGGCGGTTTTGCTAGCAGGAGTTCAACCCCAACGAACACAGCCCGGAGACGCCTGGGGCAAAAACGGCTTCCGACGAACAATAGGTGCTTGCTGTGGAACACCTATCCCAAGTGAGGGTAGCCAGCTCAACAAAATGCCACACACCCAGGTGTAAGAAACAACATTGCCCAGGCATGGTCTAAGCCCCTCACCTCGTCCCTGTGCTTTGGGGAGCCGGAGGGACAGCCGAGGCCCACGGCCCTGAGACCCCTTTGCAAAAAGCCGGCTTCCCACGGAAACAGTTTTCCTGAGGTGCACACCCTATCCCAAGTGGTTGTGGCAAGGTAAAGCAAATGCCCTCCACTTCTCTGGAAGAAACCACAGTGCCCAGCCATGTTCTAAGCCCTCCCATCCTCCCTGGGCTTCTGGCAGCAGGAGTGAAAAGAGAGGAGCAGAGCACTGGGTCCCGTTTGACAAAACCCGTGTTCCCACGGGAAAGTCTTTCTCCACGTGCAGACATGCTCCCAGGTGCCTGGGGCAAGGGGAAGGAAATGCCATACACTGACCTGGAAGAGACCACAGGGCCCAGGCACAGTCTGAACCCTTCCCTCAACCCGGCGGTTTTGCTAGCAGGAGTTCAACCCCAACGAACACAGCCCGGAGACCCCTGGGGCAAAAACGGCTTCCGACGATCAATAGGTGCTTGCTGTGGAACACCTATCCCAAGTGGGGGTAGCCAGCTCAACAAAATGCCACACACCCAGGTGTAAGAAACAACATTGCCCAGGCATGGTCTAAGCCCCTCACCTCGTCCCTGTGCTTTGGGGAACCGGAGGGACAGCCGAGGCACACGGCCCTGAGACCCCTTTGCAAAAAGCGGGCTTCCCACGGAAACAGTTTTCCTGAGGTGCAGACCCTATCTCAAGTGGTTGTGGCAAGGTAAAGCAAATGCCCTCCACTTCTCTGGAAGAAACCACAGTGCCCAGCCTTGTTTAAAGCCCTCCCATCCTCCCTGGGCTTATGTCAGCAGGAGTGAAAAGACAGGAGCAGAGCACTGGGACTCGTTTGACAAAACCCGGCTTCCCACGGGAAAGTCTTTCTCCACGCGCAGACATGCTCCCAGGTGCCTGTGGTAAGGGGAAGGAAATGCCATACACTGACCTGGAATAGACCACAGGGCCCAGGCACAGTCTGAACCCTTCCCTCAACCCGGCGGGTTTGCTAGCAGGAGTTCAACCCCAACGAACACAGCCCGGAGACCCCTGGGGCAAAAACGGCTTCCGACGATCAATAGGTCCTTGCTGTGGAACACCTATCCCAAGTGGGGGAAGCCAGCTCAACAAAATGCCACAAACCCAGGTGTAAGAAAAAACATTGCCCAGGCATGGTCTAAGCCCCTCACCTCGTCCCTGTGCTTCGGGGAGCCGGAGGGACAGCCGAGGCACACGGCCCTGAGACCCCTTTGCAAAAAGCCGGCTTCCCACGGAGACAGTATTCCTGAGGTGCAGACCCTATCCCAAGTGGTTGTGGCAAGGTAAAGCAAATGCCCTCCACTTCTCTGGAAGAAACCACAGTGCCCAGCCATGTTCTAGGCCCTCCCATCCTCCCTGGGCTTCTGGCAGCAGGAGTGAAAAGAGAGGAGCAGAGCACTGGGACCCGTTTGACAAAACCCGGCTTCCCACGGGAAAGTCTTTCTCCACGTGCAGACATACTCCCAGGTGCATGTGGCAAGGGGAAGGAAATGCCATACACTGACCTGGAAGAGACCACAGGGCCCAGGCACAGTCTGAACCCTTCCCTCAAACCGGCGGTTTTGCTAGCAGGAGTTCAACCCCAACGAACACAGCCCGGAGACCCCTGGGGCAAAAACGGCTTCCGACGATCAATAGGTGCTTGCTGTGGAACACCTATCCCAAGTGGTGGAAGCCAGCTGAACAAAATGCCACACACCCAGGTGTAAGAAACAACATTGCCCAGGCTTGGTCTAAGCCCCTCACCTCGTCCCTGTGGTTTGGGGAGCCGGAGGGACAGCCGAGGCCCACGGCCCTGAGACCCCTTTGTAAAAAGCCGGCTTCCCACGGAAACAGTTTTCCTGAGGTGCACACCCTATCCCAAGTGGTTGTGGCAAGGTAAAGCAAATGCCCTCCACTTCTCTGGAAGAAACCACAGTGCCCAGCCATGTTCTAAGCCCTCCCATCCTCCCTGGGCTTCTGGCAGCAGGAGTGAAAAGAGAGGAGCAGAGCACTGGGACCCGTTTGACAAAACCAGGCTTCCCACGGGAAAGTCTTTCTCCACGTGCAGACATGCTCCCAGGTGCCTGGGGCAAGGGAAAGGAAATGCCATACACTGACCTGGAAGAGACCACAGGGCCCAGGCACAGTCTGAACCCTTCCCTCAACCCGGCGGTTTTGCTAGCAGGAGTTCAACCCCAACGAACACAGCCCAGAGACCCCTGAGGCAAAAACCGCTTCCGACGAACAATAGGTGCTTGCTGTGGAACACCTATCCCAAGTGGGGATAGCCAGCTCAACAAAATGCCACACACCCAGGTGTAAGAAACAACATTGCCCAGGCATGGTCTAAGCCCCTCACCTCGTCCCTGTGCTTTGGGGAGCCGGAGGGACAGCCGAGGCACACGGCCCTGAGACCCCTTTGCAAAAAGCCGGCTTCCCACGGAGACAGTTTTCCTGAGGTGCAGACCCTATCCCAAGTGGTTGTGGCAAGGTAAAGCAAATGCCCTCCACTTCTCTGGAAGAAACCACAGTGCCCAGCCATGTTCTAAGCCCACCCATCCTCCCTGGGCTTCTGGCAGCAGGAGTGAAAAGAGAGGAGCAGAGCACTGGGACCCGTTTGACAAAACCCGGCTTCCCACGGGAAAGTCTTTCTCCACGTGCAGACATGCTCCCAGGTGCCTGTGGCAAGGGGAAGGAAATGCCATACACTGACCTGGAAGAGACCACAGGGCCGAGGCACAGTCTGAACACTTCCCTCAACCCGGCGGTTTTGCTAGCAGGAGTTCAACCCCAACGAACACAGCCCGGAGACCCCTGGGGCAAAAACGGCTTCCGACGATCAATAGGTGCTTGCTGTGGAACACCTATCCCAAGTGGTGGAAGCCAGCTGAACAAAATGCCACACACCCAGGTGTAAGAAACAACATTGCCCAGGCTTGGTCTAAGCCCCTCACCTCGTCCCTGTGCTTTGGGGAGCCGGAGGGACAGCCGAGGCCCACGGCCCTGAGACCCCTTTGCAAAAAGCCGGCTTCCCACGGAAACAGTTTTCCTGAGGTGCAGACCCTATCCCAAGTGGTTGTGGCAAGGTAAAGCAAATGCCCTCCACTTCTCTGGAAGAAACCACAGTGCCCAGCCATGTTCTAAGCCCTCCCATCCTCCCTGGGCTTCTGGCAGCAGGAGTGAAAAGAGAGGAGCAGAGCACTGGGTCCCGTTTGACAAAACCCGGCTTCCCACGGGAAAGTCTTTCTCCACGTGCAGACATGCTCCCAGGTGCCTGGGGCAAGGGGAAGGAAATGCCATACACTGACCTGGAAGAGACCACAGGGCCCAGGCACAGTCTGAACCCTTCCCTCAACCCGGCGGTTTTGCTAGCAGGAGTTCAACCCCAACGAACACAGCCCGGAGACCCCTGGGGCAAAAACGGCTTCCGACGAACAATAGGTGCTTGCTGTGGAACACCTATCCCAAGTGGGGATAGCCAGCTCAACAAAATGCCACACACCCAGGTGTAAGAAACATTGCCCAGGCATGGTCTAAGCCCCTCACCTCGTCCCTGTGCTTTGGGGAGCCGGAGGGACAGCCGAGGCACACGGCCCTGAGACCCCTTTGCAAAAAGCCGGCTTCCCACGGAAACATTTTTCCTGAGGTGCAGACCATATCCCAAGTGGTTGTGGCAAGGTAAAGCAAATGCCCTCCACTTCTCTGGAAGAAACCACAGTGCCCAGCCATGTTCTAGGCCCTCCCATCCTCCCTGGGCTTCTGGCAGCAGGAGTGAAAAGAGAGGAGCAGAGCACTGGGACCCGTTTGACAAAACCCGGCTTCCCACGGGAAAGTCTTTCTCCACGTGCAGACATACTCCCAGGTGCATGTGGCAAGGGGAAGGAAATGCCATACACTGACCTGGAAGAGACCACAGGGCCCAGGCACAGTCTGAACCCTTCCCTCAACCCGGCAGTTTTGCTAGCAGGAGTTCAACCCCAACGAACACAGCCCGGAGACCCCTGGGGCAAAAACGGCTTCCGACGATCAATAGGTGCTTGCTGTGGAACACCTATCCCAAGTGGGGGAAGCCAGCTGAACAAAATGCCACACACCCAGGTGTAAGAAACAACATTGCCCAGGCTTGGTCTAAGCCCCTCACCTCGTCCCTGTGCTTTGGGGAGCCGGAGGGACAGCCGAGGCCCACGGCCCTGAGACCCCTTTGTAAAAAGCCGGCTTCCCACGGAAACAGTTTTCCTGAGGTGCACACCCTATCCCAAGTGGTTGTGGCAAGGTAAAGCAAATGCCCTCCACTTCTCTGGAAGAAACCACAGTGCCCAGCCATGTTCTAAGCCCTCCCATCCTCCCTGGGCTTCTGGCAGCAGGAGTGAAAAGAGAGGAGCAGAGCACTGGGACTCGTTTGACAAAACCCGGCTTCCCACGGGAAAGTCTTTCTCCACGCGCAGACATGCTCCCAGGTGCCTGTGGTAAGGGGAAGGAAATGCCATACACTGACCTGGAATAGACCACAGGGCCCAGGCACAGTCTGAACCCTTCCCTCAACCCGGCGGGTTTGCTAGCAGGAGTTCAACCCCAACGAACACAGCCCGGAGACCCCTGGGGAAAAAACGGCTTCCGACGATCAATAGGTCCTTGCTGTGGAACACCTATCCCAAGTGGGGGAAGCCAGCTCAACAAAATGCCACAAACCCAGGTGTAAGAAAAAACATTGCCCAGGCATGGTCTAAGCCCCTCACCTCGTCCCTGTGCTTCGGGGAGCCGGAGGGACAGCCGAGGCACACGGCCCTGAGACCCCTTTGCAAAAAGCCGGCTTCCCACGGAGACAGTATTCCTGAGGTGCAGACCCTATCCCAAGTGGTTGTGGCAAGGTAAAGCAAATGCCCTCCACTTCTCTGGAAGAAACCACAGTGCCCAGCCATGTTCTAGGCCCTCCCATCCTCCCTGGGCTTCTGGCAGCAGGAGTGAAAAGAGAGGAGCAGAGCACTGGGACCCGTTTGACAAAACCCGGCTTCCCACGGGAAAGTCTTTCTCCACGTGCAGACATACTCCCAGGTGCATGTGGCAAGGGGAAGGAAATGCCATACACTGACCTGGAAGAGACCACAGGGCCCAGGCACAGTCTGAACCCTTCCCTCAAACCGGCGGTTTTGCTAGCAGGAGTTCAACCCCAACGAACACAGCCCGGAGACCCCTGGGGCAAAAACGGCTTCCGACGATCAATAGGTGCTTGCTGTGGAACACCTATCCCAAGTGGTGGAAGCCAGCTGAACAAAATGCCACACACCCAGGTGTAAGAAACAACATTGCCCAGGCTTGGTCTAAGCCCCTCACCTCGTCCCTGTGGTTTGGGGAGCCGGAGGGACAGCCGAGGCCCACGGCCCTGAGACCCCTTTGTAAAAAGCCGGCTTCCCACGGAAACAGTTTTCCTGAGGTGCAGACCCTATCCCAAGTGGTTGTGGCAAGGTAAAGCAAATGCCCTCCACTTCTCTGGAAGAAACCACAGTGCCCAGCCATGTTCTAGGCCCTCCCATCCTCCCTGGGCTTCTGGCAGCAGGAGTGAAAAGAGAGGAGCAGAGCACTGGGACCCGTTTGACAAAACCCGGCTTCCCACGGGAAAGTCTTTCTCCACGTGCAGACATGCTCCCAGGTGCCTGGGGCAAGGGGAAGGAAATGCCATACACTGACCTGGAAGAGACCACAGGGCCCAGGCACAGTCTGAACCCTTCCCTCAACCCGGCGGTTTTGCTAGCAGGAGTTCAACCCCAACGAACACAGCCCGGAGACCCCTGGGACAAAAACGGCTTCCGACGAACAATAGGTGCTTGCTGTGGAACACCTATCCCAAGTGGGGGTAGCCAGCTCAACATAATGCCACACACCCAGGTGTAAGAAACAACATTGCCCAGGCATGGTCTAAGCCCCTCACCTCGTCCCTGTGCTTTGGGGAGCCGGAGGGACAGCCGAGGCCCACGGCCCTGAGACCCCTTTGCAAAAAGCCGGCTTCCCACGGAAACAGTTTTCCTGAGGTGCACACCCTATCCCAAGTGGTTGTGGCAAGGTAAAGCAAATGCCCTCCACTTCTCTGGAAGAAACCACAGTGCCCAGCCATGTTCTAAGCCCTCCCATCCTCCCTGGGCTTCTGCCAGCAGGAGTGAAAAGAGAGGAGCAGAGCACTGGGTCCCGTTTGACAAAACCCGGCTTCCCACGGGAAAGTCTTTCTCCACGTGCAGACATGCTCCCAGGTGCCTGGGGCAAGGGGAAGGAAATGCCATACACTGACCTGGAAGAGACCACAGGGCCCAGGCACAGTCTGAACCCTTCCCTCAACCCGGCGGTTTTGCTAGCAGGAGTTCAACCCCAACGAACACAGCCCGGAGACCCCTGGGGCAAAAACGGCTTCCGACGATCAATAGGTGCTTGCTGTGGAACACCTATCCCAAGTGGGGGTAGCCAGCTCAACAAAATGCCACACACCCAGGTGTAAGAAACAACATTGCCCAGGCATGGTCTAAGCCCCTCACCTCGTCCCTGTGCTTTGGGGAGCCGGAGGGACAGCCGAGGCCCACGGCCCTGAGACCCCTTTGCAAAAAGCCGGCTTCCCACGGAAACAGTTTTCCTGAGGTGCACACCCTATCCCAAGTGGTTGTGGCAAGGTAAAGCAAATGCCCTCCACTTCTCTGGAAGAAACCACAGTGCCCAGCCTTGTTTTAAGCCCTCCCATCCTCCCTGGGCTTCTGTCAGCAGGAGTGAAAAGAGAGGAGCAGAGCACTGGGACTCGTTTGACAAAACCCGGCTTCCCACGGGAAAGTCTTTCTCCACGCGCAGACATGCTCCCAGGTGCCTGTGGTAAGGGGAAGGAAATGCCATACACTGACCTGGAATAGACCACAGGGCCCAGGCACAGTCTGAACCCTTCCCTCAACCCGGCGGTTTTGCTAGCAGGAGTTCAACCCCAACGAACACAGCCCGGAGACCCCTGGGGCAAAAACGGCTTCCGACGATCAATAGGTCCTTGCCTTGGAACACCTATCCCAAGTGGGGGAAGCCAGCTCAACAAAATGCCACACACCCAGGTGTAAGAAAAAACATTGCCCAGGCATGGTCTAAGCCCCTCACCTCGTCCCTGTGCTTCGGGGAGCCGGAGGGACAGCCGAGGCATACGGCCCTGAGACCCCTTTGCAAAAAGCCGGCTTCCCACGGAGACAGTATTCCTGAGGTGCAGACCCTATCCCAAGTGGTTGTGGCAAGGTAAAGCAAATGCCCTCCACTTCTCTGGAAGAAACCACAGTGCCCAGCCATGTTCTAGGCCCTCCCATCCTCCCTGGGCTTCTGGCAGCAGGAGTGAAAAGAGAGGAGCAGAGCACTGGGACCCGTTTGACAAAACCCGGCTTCCCACGGGAAAGTCTTTCTCCACGTGCAGACATGCTCCCAGGTGCCTGTGGCAAGGGGAAGGAAATGCCATACACTGACCTGGAAGAGACCACAGGGCCGAGGCACAGTCTGAACACTTCCCTCAACCCGGCGGTTTTGCTAGCAGGAGTTCAACCCCAACGAACACAGCCCGGAGACCCCTGGGGCAAAAACGGCTTCCGACGATCAATAGGTGCTTGCTGTGGAACACCTATCCCAAGTGGTGGAAGCCAGCTGAACAAAATGCCACACACCCAGGTGTAAGAAACAACATTGCCCAGGCTTGGTCTAAGACCCTCACCTTGTCCCTGTGCTTTGGGGAGCCGGAGGGACAGCCGAGGCACACGGCCCTGAGACCCCTTTGCAAAAAGCCGGCTTCCCACGGAAACAGTTTTCCTGAGGTGCAGACCCTATCCCAAGTGGTTGTGGCAAGGTAAAGCAAATGCCCTCCACTTCTCTGGAAGAAACCACAGTGCCCAGCCATGTTCTAAGCCCTCCCATCCTCCCTGGGCTTCTGGTAGCAGGAGTGAAAAGAGAGGAGCAGAGCACTGAGTCCCGTTTGACAAAACCCGGCTTCCCACGGGAAAGTCTTTCTCCACGTGCAGACATGCTCCCAGGTGCCTGGGGCAAGGGGAAGGAAATGCCATACACTGACCTGGAAGAGACCACAGGGCCCAGGCACAGTCTGAACCCTTCCCTCAACCCGGCGGTTTTGCTAGCAGGAGTTCAACCCCAACGAACACAGCCCGGAGACCCCTGGGGCAAAAACGGCTTCCGACGAACAATAGGTGCTTGCTGTGGAACACCTATCCCAAGTGGTGGAAGCCAGCTCAACAAAATGCCACACACCCAGGTGTAAGAAACAACATTGCCCAGGCATGGTCCAAGCCCCTCACCTCGTCCCTGTGCTTTGGGGAGCCGGAGGGACAGCCGAGGCACACGGCCCTGAGACCCCTTTGCAAAAAGCCGGCTTCCCACGGAAACAGTTTTCCTGAGGTGCAGACCATATCCCAAGTGGTTGTGGCAAGGTAAAGCAAATGCCCTCCACTTCTCTGGAAGAAACCACAGTGCCCAGCCATGTTCTAAGCCCTCCCATCCTCCCTGGGCTTCTGGCAGCAGGAGTGAAAAGAGAGGAGCAGAGCACTGGGTCCCGTTTGACAAAACCCGTGTTCCCACGGGAAAGTCTTTCTCCACGTGCAGACATGCTCCCAGGTGCCTGGGGCAAGGGGAAGGAAATGCCATACACTGACCTGGAAGAGACCACAGGGCCCAGGCACAGTCTGAACCCTTCCCTCAACCCGGCGGTTTTGCTAGCAGGAGTTCAACCCCAACGAACACAGCCCGGAGACCCCTGGGGCAAAAACGGCTTCCGACGAACAATAGGTGCTTGCTGTGGAACACCTATCCCAAGTGGTGGAAGCCAGCTCAACAAAATGCCACACACCCAGGTGGAAGAAACAACATTGCCCAGGCATGGTCCAAGCCCCTCACCTCGTCCCTGTGCTTTGGGGAGCCGGAGGGACAGCCGAGGCACACGGCCCTGAGACCCCTTTGCAAAAAGCCGGCTTCCCACGGAAAGAGTTTTCCTGAGGTGCAGACCATATCCCAAGTGGTTGTGGCAAGGTAAAGCAAATGCCCTCCACTTCTCTGGAAGAACCCACAGTGCCCAGCCATGTTCTAAGCCCTCCCATTCTCCCTGGGCTTCTGGCAGCAGGAGTGAAAAGAGAGGAGCAGAGCACTGGGACCCGTTTGACAAAAACCGGCTCCCCACGGGAAAGTCTTTCTCCACGTGCAGACATGCTCCCAGGTGCCTGGGGCAAGGGGAAGGAAATGCCATACACTGACCTGGAAGAGACCATAGGGCCCAGGCACAGTCTGAACCCTTCCCTCAACCCGGCGGTTTTGCTAGCAGGAGTTCAACCCCAACGAACACAGCCCGGAGACCCCTGGGGCAAAAACGGCTTCCGACGAACAATAGGTGCTTGCTGTGGAACACCTATCCCAAGTGGGGATAGCCAGCTCAGCAAAATGCCACACACCCAGGTGTAAGAAACAACATTGCCCAGGCATGGTCTAAGCCCCTCACCTCGTCCCTGTGCTTTGGGGAGCCGGAGGGACAGCCGAGGCCCACGGCCCTGAGACCCCTTTGCAAAAAGCCGGCTTCCCACGGAGACAGTTTTCCTGAGGTGCAGACCCTATCCCAAGTGGTTGTGGCAAGGTAAAGCAAATGCCCTCCACTTCTCTGGAAGAAACCACAGTGCCCAGCCATGTTCTAGGCCCTCCCATCCTCCCTGGGCTTCTGGCAGCAGGAGTGAAAAGAGAGGAGCAGAGCACTGGGACCCGTTTGACAAAAACCGGCTTCCCACGGGAAAGTCTTTCTCCACGTGCAGACATGCTCCCAGGTGCCTGGGGCAAGGGGAAGGAAATGCCATACACTGACCTGGAAGAGACAACAGGGCCCAGGCACAGTCTGAACCCTTCCCTCAACCCGGCGGTTTTGCTAGCAGGAGTTCAACCCCAACGAACACAGCCCGGAGACCCCTGGGGCAAAAACGGCTTCCGACGATCAATAGGTGCTTGCTGTGGAACACCTATCCCAAGTGGTGGAAGCCAGCTCAACAAAATGCCACACACCCAGGTGTAAGAAACAACATTGCCCAGGCATGGTCTAAGCCCCTCACCTCGTCCCTGTGCTTTGGGGAGCCGGAGGGACAGCCGAGGCACACGGCCCTGAGACCCCTTTGCAAAAAGCCGGCTTCCCACGGAAACAGTTTTCCTGAGGTGCAGACCATATCCCAAGTGGTTGTGGCAAGGTAAAGCAAATGCCCTCCACTTCTCTGGAAGAAACCGCAGTGCCCAGCCATGTTCTAAGCCCTCCCATCCTCCCTGGGCTTCTGGCAGCAGGAGTGAAAAGAGAGGAGCAGAGCACTGGGACCTGTTTGACAAAAACCGGCTCCCCACGGGAAAGTCTTTTTCCACGTGCAGACATGCTCCCAGGTGCCTGGGGCAAGGGGAAGGAAATGCCATACACTGACCTGGAAGAGACCACAGGGCCCAGGCACAGTCTGAACCCTTCCCTCAACCCGGCGGTTTTGCTAGCAGGAGTTCAACCCCAACGAACACAGCCCGGAGACCCCTGGGGCAAAAACGGCTTCCGACGAACAATAGGTGCTTGCTGTGGAACACCTATCCCAAGTGGGGATAGCCAGCTCAGCAAAATGCCACACACCCAGGTGTAAGAAACAACATTGCCCAGGCATGGTCTAAGCCCCTCACCTCGTCCCTGTGCTTTGGGGAGCCGGAGGGACAGCCGAGGCACACGGCCCTGAGACCCCTTTGCAAAAAGCCGGCTTCCCACGGAGACAGTTTTCCTGAGGTGCAGACCCTATCCCAAGTGGTTGTGGCAAGGTAAAGCAAATGCCCTCCACTTCTCTGGAAGAAACCACAGTGCCCAGCCATGTTCTAGGCCCTCCCATCCTCCCTGGGCTTCTGGCAGCAGGAGTGAAAAGAGAGGAGCAGAGCACTGGGACCCGTTTGACAAAACCCGTGTTCCCACGGGAAAGTCTTTCTCCACGTGCAGACATGCTCCCAGGTGCCTGGGGCAAGGGGAAGGAAATGCCATACACTGACCTGGAAGAGACCACAGGGCCCAGGCACAGTCTGAACCCTTCCCTCAACCCGGCGGTTTTGCTAGCAGGAGTTCAACCCCAACGAACACAGCCCGGAGACGCCTGGGGCAAAAACGGCTTCCGACGAACAATAGGTGCTTGCTGTGGAACACCTATCCCAAGTGGTGGAAGCCAGCTGAACAAAATGCCACACACCCAGGTGTAAGAAACAACATTGCCCAGGCATGGTCCAAGCCCCTCACCTCGTCCCTGTGCTTTGGGGAGCCGGAGGGACAGCCGAGGCACACGGCCCTGAGACCCCTTTGCAAAAAGCCGGCTTCCCACGGAAACAGTTTTCCTGAGGTGCAGACCATATCCCAAGTGGTTGTGGCAAGGTAAAGCAAATGCCCTCCACTTCTCTGGAAGAAACCACAGTGCCCAGCCATGTTCTAAGCCCTCCCATCCTCCCTGGGCTTCTGGCAGCAGGAGTGAAAAGAGAGGAGCAGAGCACTGGGTCCCCTTTGACAAAACCCGGCTTCCCACGGGAAAGTCTTTCTCCACGTGCAGACATCCTCCCAGGTGCCTGGGGCAAGGGGAAGGAAATGCCATACACTGACCTGGAAGAGACCACAGGGCCCAGGCACAGTCTGAACCCTTCCCTCAACCCGGCGGTTTTGCTAGCAGGAGTTCAACACCAACGAACACAGCCCGGAGACCCCTGGGGCAACAACGGCTTCCGACGAACAATAGGTGCTTGCTGTGGAACACCTATCCCAAGTGGTGGAAGCCAGCTCAACAAAATGCCACACACCCAGGTGTAAGAAACAACATTGCCCAGGCATGGTCCAAGCCCCTCACCTCGTCCCTGTGCTTTGGGGAGCCGGAGGGACAGCCGAGGCACACGGCCCTGAGACCACTTTGCAAAAAGCCGGCTTCCCACGGACACAGTTTTCCTGAGGTGCAGACCATATCCCAAGTGGTTGTGGCAAGGTAAAGCAAATGCCCTCCACTTCTCTGGAAGAAACCACAGTGCCCAGCCATGTTCTAAGCCCTCCCATTCTCCCTGGGCTTCTGGCAGCAGGAGTGAAAAGAGAGGAGCAGAGCACTGGGACCCGTTTGACAAAAACCGGCTCCCCACGGGAAAGTCTTTCTCCACGTGCAGACATGCTCCCAGGTGCCTGGGGCAAGGGGAAGGAAATGCCATACACTGACCTGGAAGAGACCACAGGGCCCAGGCACAGTCTGAACCCTTCCCTCAACCCGGCGGTTTTGCTAGCAGGAGTTCAACCCCAACGAACACAGCCCGGAGACCCCTGGGGCAAAAACGGCTTCCGACGAACAATAGGTGCTTGCTGTGGAACACCTATCCCAAGTGGGGATAGCCAGCTCAGCAAAAAGCCACACACCCAGGTGTAAGAAACAACATTGCCCAGGCATGGTCTAAGCCCCTCACCTCGTCCCTGTGCTTTGGGGAGCCGGAGGGACAGCCGAGGCACACGGCCCTGAGACCCCTTTGCAAAAAGCCGGCTTCCCACGGAGACAGTTTTCCTGAGGTGCAGACCCTATCCCAAGTGGTTGTGGCAAGGTAAAGCAAATGCCCTCCACTTCTCTGGAAGAAACCACAGTGCCCAGCCATGTTCTAGGCCCTCCCATCCTCCCTGGGCTTCTGGCAGCAGGAGTGAAAAGAGAGGAGCAGAGCACTGGGACCCGTTTGACAAAACCCGGCTTCCCACGGGAAAGTCTTTCTCCACGTGCAGACATACTCCCAGGTGCATGTGGCAAGGGGAAGGAAATGCCATACACTGACCTGGAAGAGACCACAGGGCCCAGGCACAGTCTGAACCCTTCCCTCAACCCGGCGGTTTTGCTAGCAGGAGTTCAACCCCAACGAACACAGCCCGGAGACCCCTGGGGCAAAAACGGCTTCCGACGAACAATAGGTGCTTGCTGTGGAACACCTATCCCAAGTGGTGGAAGCCAGCTCAACAAAATGCCACACACCCAGGTGTAAGAAACAACATTGCCCAGGCATGGTCTAAGCCCCTCACCTCGTCCCTGTGCTCTGGGGAGCCGGAGGGACAGCCGAGGCCCATGGCCCTGAGACCCCTTTGCAAAAAGCCGGCTTCCCACGGAAACAGTTTTCCTGAGGTGCAGACCATATCCCAAGTGGTTGTGGCAAGGTAAAGCAAATGCCCTCCACTTCTCTGGAAGAAACCGCAGTGCCCAGCCATGTTCTAAGCCCTCCCATCCTCCCTGGGCTTCTGGCAGCAGGAGTGAAAAGAGAGGAGCAGAGCACTGGGACCCGTTTGACAAAAACCGGCTCCCCACGGGAAAGTCTTTTTCCACGTGCAGACATGCTCCCAGGTGCCTGGGGCAAGGGGAAGGAAATGCCATACACTGACCTGGAAGAGACCACAGGGCCCAGGCACAGTCTGAACCCTTCCCTCAACCCGGCGGTTTTGCTAGCAGGAGTTCAACCCCAACGAACACAGCCCAGAGACCCCTGAGGCAAAAACCGCTTCCGACGAACAATAGGTGCTTGCTGTGGAACACCTATCCCAAGTGGGGATAGCCAGCTCAACAAAATGCCACACACCCAGGTGTAAGAAACAACAATGCCCAGGCATGGTCTAAGCCCCTCACCTCGTCCCTGTGCTTTGGGGAGCCGGAGGGACAGCCGAGGCCCACGGCCCTGAGACCCCTTTGCAAAAAGCCGGCTTCCCACGGAGACAGTTTTCCTGAGGTGCAGACCCTATCCCAAGTGGTTGTGGCAAGGTAAAGCAAATGCCCTCCACTTCTCTGGAAGAAACCACAGTGCCCAGCCATGTTCTAGGCCCTCCCATCCTCCCTGGGCTTCTGGCAGCAGGAGTGAAAAGAGAGGAGCAGAGCACTGGGACCCGTTTGACAAAAACCGGCTTCCCACGGGAAAGTCTTTCTCCACGTGCAGACATGCTCCCAGGTGCCTGGGGCAAGGGGAAGGAAATGCCATACACTGACCTGGAAGAGACAACAGGGCCCAGGCACAGTCTGAACCCTTCCCTCAACCCGGCGGTTTTGCTAGCAGGAGTTCAACCCCAACGAACACAGCCCGGAGACCCCTGGGGCAAAAACGGCTTCCGACGATCAATAGGTGCTTGCTGTGGAACACCTATCCCAAGTGGTGGAAGCCAGCTCAACAAAATGCCACACACCCAGGTGTAAGAAACAACATTGCCCAGGCTTGGTCTAAGCCCCTCACCTTGTCCCTGTGCTTTGGGGAGCCGGAGGGACAGCCGAGGCCCACGGCCCTGAGACCCCTTTGCAAAAAGCCGGCTTCCCACGGAAACAGTTTTCCTGAGGTGCAGACCCTATCCCAAGTGGTTGTGGCAAGGTAAAGCAAATGCCCTCCACTTCTCTGGAAGAAACCACAGTGCCCAGACATGTTCTAGGCCCTCCCATCCTCCCTGGGCTTCTGGCAGCAGGAGTGAAAAGAGAGGAGCAGAGCACTGGGACCCGTTTGACAAAACCCGGCTTCCCACGGGAAAGTCTTTCTCCACGTGCAGACATACTCCCAGGTGCATGTGGCAAGGGGAAGGAAATGCCATACACTGACCTGGAAGAGACCACAGGGCCCAGGCACAGTCTGAACCCTTCCCTCAATCCGGCGGTTTTGCTAGTAGGAGTTCAACCCCAACGAACACAGCCCAGAGACCCCTGAGGCAAAAACGGCTTCCGACGAACAATAGGTGCTTGCTGTGGAACACCTATCCCAAGTGGGGATAGCCAGCTCAACAAAATGCCACACACCCAGGTGTAAGAAACAACATTGCCCAGGCATGGTCCAAGCCCCTCACCTCGTCCCTGTGCTTTGGGGAGCCGGAGGGACAGCCGAGGCACACGGCCCTGAGACCCCTTTGCAAAAAGCCGGCTTTCCACGGAAACAGTTTTCCTGAGGTGCAGACCCTATCCCAAGTGGTTGTGGCAAGGTAAAGCAAATGCCCTCCACTTCTCTGGAAGAAACCACAGTGCCCAGCCATGTTCTAAGCCCTCCCATCCTCCCTGGGCTTCTGGCAGCAGGAGTGAAAAGAGAGGAGCAGAGCACTGGGACCCGTTTGACAAAACCCGGCTTCCCACGGGAAAGTCTTTCTCCACGTGCAGACATGCACCCAGGTGCCTGTGGCAAGGGGAAGGAAATGCCATACACTGACCTGGAAGAGACCACAGGGCCGAGGCACAGTCTGAACACTTCCCTCAACCCGGCGGTTTTGCTAGCAGGAGTTCAACCCCAACGAACACAGCCCGGAGACCCCTGGGGCAAAAACGGCTTCCGACGATCAATAGGTGCTTGCTGTGGAACACCTATCCCAAGTGGTGGAAGCCAGCTGAACAAAATGCCACACACCCAGGTGTAAGAAACAACATTGCCCAGGCTTGGTCTAAGCCCCTCACCTTGTCCCTGTGCTTTGGGGAGCCGGAGGGATAGCCGAGGCCCACGGCCCTGAGACCCCTTTGCAAAAAGCCGGCTTCCCACGGAAACAGTTTTCCTGAGGTGCAGACCCTATCCCAAGTGGTTGTGGCAAGGTAAAGCAAATGCCCTCCACTTCTCTGGAAGAAACCACAGTGCCCAGCCATGTTCTAAGCCCTCCCATCCTCCCTGGGCTTCTGGCAGCAGGAGTGAAAAGAGAGGAGCAGAGCACTGGGACCCGTTTGACAAAAACCGGCTTCCCACGGGAAAGTCTTTCTCCACGTGCAGACATGCTCCCAGGTGCCTGGGGCAAGGGGAAGGAAATGCCATACACTGACCTGGAAGAGACCACAGGGCCCAGGCACAGTCTGAACCCTTCCCTCAACCCGGCGGTTTTGCTAGCAGGAGTTCAACCCCAACGAACACAGCCCGGAGACGCCTGGGGCAAAAACGGCTTCCGACGAACAATAGGTGCTTGCTGTGGAACACCTATCCCAAGTGAGGGTAGCCAGCTCAACAAAATGCCACACACCCAGGTGTAAGAAACAACATTGCCCAGGCATGGTCTAAGCCCCTCACCTCGTCCCTGTGCTTTGGGGAGCCGGAGGGACAGCCGAGGCCCACGGCCCTGAGACCCCTTTGCAAAAAGCCGGCTTCCCACGGAAACAGTTTTCCTGAGGTGCACACCCTATCCCAAGTGGTTGTGGCAAGGTAAAGCAAATGCCCTCCACTTCTCTGGAAGAAACCACAGTGCCCAGCCATGTTCTAAGCCCTCCCATCCTCCCTGGGCTTCTGGCAGCAGGAGTGAAAAGAGAGGAGCAGAGCACTGGGTCCCGTTTGACAAAACCCGTGTTCCCACGGGAAAGTCTTTCTCCACGTGCAGACATGCTCCCAGGTGCCTGGGGCAAGGGGAAGGAAATGCCATACACTGACCTGGAAGAGACCACAGGGCCCAGGCACAGTCTGAACCCTTCCCTCAACCCGGCGGTTTTGCTAGCAGGAGTTCAACCCCAACGAAAACAGCCCGGAGACCCCTGGGGCAAAAACGGCTTCCGACGATCAATAGGTGCTTGCTGTGGAACACCTATCCCAAGTGGGGGTAGCCAGCTCAACAAAATGCCACACACCCAGGTGTAAGAAACAACATTGCCCAGGCATGGTCTAAGCCCCTCACCTCGTCCCTGTGCTTTGGGGAACCGGAGGGACAGCCGAGGCACACGGCCCTGAGACCCCTTTGCAAAAAGCGGGCTTCCCACGGAAACAGTTTTCCTGAGGTGCAGACCCTATCTCAAGTGGTTGTGGCAAGGTAAAGCAAATGCCCTCCACTTCTCTGGAAGAAACCACAGTGCCCAGCCTTGTTTAAAGCCCTCCCATCCTCCCTGGGCTTATGTCAGCAGGAGTGAAAAGACAGGAGCAGAGCACTGGGACTCGTTTGACAAAACCCGGCTTCCCACGGGAAAGTCTTTCTCCACGCGCAGACATGCTCCCAGGTGCCTGTGGTAAGGGGAAGGAAATGCCATACACTGACCTGGAATAGACCACAGGGCCCAGGCACAGTCTGAACCCTTCCCTCAACCCGGCGGGTTTGCTAGCAGGAGTTCAACCCCAACGAACACAGCCCGGAGACCCCTGGGGCAAAAACGGCTTCCGACGATCAATAGGTCCTTGCTGTGGAACACCTATCCCAAGTGGGGGAAGCCAGCTCAACAAAATGCCACAAACCCAGGTGTAAGAAAAAACATTGCCCAGGCATGGTCTAAGCCCCTCACCTCGTCCCTGTGCTTCGGGGAGCCGGAGGGACAGCCGAGGCACACGGCCCTGAGACCCCTTTGCAAAAAGCCGGCTTCCCACGGAGACAGTATTCCTGAGGTGCAGACCCTATCCCAAGTGGTTGTGGCAAGGTAAAGCAAATGCCCTCCACTTCTCTGGAAGAAACCACAGTGCCCAGCCATGTTCTAGGCCCTCCCATCCTCCCTGGGCTTCTGGCAGCAGGAGTGAAAAGAGAGGAGCAGAGCACTGGGACCCGTTTGACAAAACCCGGCTTCCCACGGGAAAGTCTTTCTCCACGTGCAGACATACTCCCAGGTGCATGTGGCAAGGGGAAGGAAATGCCATACACTGACCTGGAAGAGACCACAGGGCCCAGGCACAGTCTGAACCCTTCCCTCAACCCGGCGGTTTTGCTAGCAGGAGTTCAACCCCAACGAACACAGCCCGGAGACCCCTGGGGCAAAAACGGCTTCCGACGATCAATAGGTGCTTGCTGTGGAACACCTATCCCAAGTGGTGGAAGCCAGCTGAACAAAATGCCACACACCCAGGTGTAAGAAACAACATTGCCCAGGCTTGGTCTAAGCCCCTCACCTTGTCCCTGTGCTTTGGGGAGCCGGAGGGATAGCCGAGGCCCACGGCCCTGAGACCCCTTTGCAAAAAGCCGGCTTCCCACGGAAACAGTTTTCCTGAGGTGCAGACCCTATCCCAAGTGGTTGTGGCAAGGTAAAGCAAATGCCCTCCACTTCTCTGGAAGAAACCACAGTGCCCAGCCATGTTCTAAGCCCTCCCATCCTCCCTGGGCTTCTGGCAGCAGGAGTGAAAAGAGAGGAGCAGAGCACTGGGACCCGTTTGACAAAAACCGGCTTCCCACGGGAAAGTCTTTCTCCACGTGCAGACATGCTCCCAGGTGCCTGGGGCAAGGGGAAGGAAATGCCATACACTGACCTGGAAGAGACCACAGGGCCCAGGCACAGTCTGAACCCTTCCCTCAACCCGGCGGTTTTGCTAGCAGGAGTTCAACCCCAACGAACACAGCCCGGAGACGCCTGGGGCAAAAACGGCTTCCGACGAACAATAGGTGCTTGCTGTGGAACACCTATCCCAAGTGAGGGTAGCCAGCTCAACAAAATGCCACACACCCAGGTGTAAGAAACAACATTGCCCAGGCATGGTCTAAGCCCCTCACCTCGTCCCTGTGCTTTGGGGAGCCGGAGGGACAGCCGAGGCCCACGGCCCTGAGACCCCTTTGCAAAAAGCCGGCTTCCCACGGAAACAGTTTTCCTGAGGTGCACACCCTATCCCAAGTGGTTGTGGCAAGGTAAAGCAAATGCCCTCCACTTCTCTGGAAGAAACCACAGTGCCCAGCCATGTTCTAAGCCCTCCCATCCTCCCTGGGCTTCTGGCAGCAGGAGTGAAAAGAGAGGAGCAGAGCACTGGGTCCCGTTTGACAAAACCCGTGTTCCCACGGGAAAGTCTTTCTCCACGTGCAGACATGCTCCCAGGTGCCTGGGGCAAGGGGAAGGAAATGCCATACACTGACCTGGAAGAGACCACAGGGCCCAGGCACAGTCTGAACCCTTCCCTCAACCCGGCGGTTTTGCTAGCAGGAGTTCAACCCCAACGAACACAGCCCGGAGACCCCTGGGGCAAAAACGGCTTCCGACGATCAATAGGTGCTTGCTGTGGAACACCTATCCCAAGTGGGGGTAGCCAGCTCAACAAAATGCCACACACCCAGGTGTAAGAAACAACATTGCCCAGGCATGGTCTAAGCCCCTCACCTCGTCCCTGTGCTTTGGGGAACCGGAGGGACAGCCGAGGCACACGGCCCTGAGACCCCTTTGCAAAAAGCGGGCTTCCCACGGAAACAGTTTTCCTGAGGTGCAGACCCTATCTCAAGTGGTTGTGGCAAGGTAAAGCAAATGCCCTCCACTTCTCTGGAAGAAACCACAGTGCCCAGCCTTGTTTAAAGCCCTCCCATCCTCCCTGGGCTTATGTCAGCAGGAGTGAAAAGACAGGAGCAGAGCACTGGGACTCGTTTGACAAAACCCGGCTTCCCACGGGAAAGTCTTTCTCCACGCGCAGACATGCTCCCAGGTGCCTGTGGTAAGGGGAAGGAAATGCCATACACTGACCTGGAATAGACCACAGGGCCCAGGCACAGTCTGAACCCTTCCCTCAACCCGGCGGGTTTGCTAGCAGGAGTTCAACCCCAACGAACACAGCCCGGAGACCCCTGGGGCAAAAACGGCTTCCGACGATCAATAGGTCCTTGCTGTGGAACACCTATCCCAAGTGGGGGAAGCCAGCTCAACAAAATGCCACAAACCCAGGTGTAAGAAAAAACATTGCCCAGGCATGGTCTAAGCCCCTCACCTCGTCCCTGTGCTTCGGGGAGCCGGAGGGACAGCCGAGGCACACGGCCCTGAGACCCCTTTGCAAAAAGCCGGCTTCCCACGGAGACAGTATTCCTGAGGTGCAGACCCTATCCCAAGTGGTTGTGGCAAGGTAAAGCAAATGCCCTCCACTTCTCTGGAAGAAACCACAGTGCCCAGCCATGTTCTAGGCCCTCCCATCCTCCCTGGGCTTCTGGCAGCAGGAGTGAAAAGAGAGGAGCAGAGCACTGGGACCCGTTTGACAAAACCCGGCTTCCCACGGGAAAGTCTTTCTCCACGTGCAGACATACTCCCAGGTGCATGTGGCAAGGGGAAGGAAATGCCATACACTGACCTGGAAGAGACCACAGGGCCCAGGCACAGTCTGAACCCTTCCCTCAAACCGGCGGTTTTGCTAGCAGGAGTTCAACCCCAACGAACACAGCCCGGAGACCCCTGGGGCAAAAACGGCTTCCGACGATCAATAGGTGCTTGCTGTGGAACACCTATCCCAAGTGGTGGAAGCCAGCTGAACAAAATGCCACACACCCAGGTGTAAGAAACAACATTGCCCAGGCTTGGTCTAAGCCCCTCACCTCGTCCCTGTGGTTTGGGGAGCCGGAGGGACAGCCGAGGCCCACGGCCCTGAGACCCCTTTGTAAAAAGCCGGCTTCCCACGGAAACAGTTTTCCTGAGGTGCACACCCTATCCCAAGTGGTTGTGGCAAGGTAAAGCAAATGCCCTCCACTTCTCTGGAAGAAACCACAGTGCCCAGCCATGTTCTAAGCCCTCCCATCCTCCCTGGGCTTCTGGCAGCAGGAGTGAAAAGAGAGGAGCAGAGCACTGGGACCCGTTTGACAAAACCAGGCTTCCCACGGGAAAGTCTTTCTCCACGTGCAGACATGCTCCCAGGTGCCTGGGGCAAGGGAAAGGAAATGCCATACACTGACCTGGAAGAGACCACAGGGCCCAGGCACAGTCTGAACCCTTCCCTCAACCCGGCGGTTTTGCTAGCAGGAGTTCAACCCCAACGAACACAGCCCAGAGACCCCTGAGGCAAAAACCGCTTCCGACGAACAATAGGTGCTTGCTGTGGAACACCTATCCCAAGTGGGGATAGCCAGCTCAACAAAATGCCACACACCCAGGTGTAAGAAACAACATTGCCCAGGCATGGTCTAAGCCCCTCACCTCGTCCCTGTGCTTTGGGGAGCCGGAGGGACAGCCGAGGCACACGGCCCTGAGACCCCTTTGCAAAAAGCCGGCTTCCCACGGAGACAGTTTTCCTGAGGTGCAGACCCTATCCCAAGTGGTTGTGGCAAGGTAAAGCAAATGCCCTCCACTTCTCTGGAAGAAACCACAGTGCCCAGCCATGTTCTAAGCCCACCCATCCTCCCTGGGCTTCTGGCAGCAGGAGTGAAAAGAGAGGAGCAGAGCACTGGGACCCGTTTGACAAAACCCGGCTTCCCACGGGAAAGTCTTTCTCCACGTGCAGACATGCTCCCAGGTGCCTGTGGCAAGGGGAAGGAAATGCCATACACTGACCTGGAAGAGACCACAGGGCCGAGGCACAGTCTGAACACTTCCCTCAACCCGGCGGTTTTGCTAGCAGGAGTTCAACCCCAACGAACACAGCCCGGAGACCCCTGGGGCAAAAACGGCTTCCGACGATCAATAGGTGCTTGCTGTGGAACACCTATCCCAAGTGGTGGAAGCCAGCTGAACAAAATGCCACACACCCAGGTGTAAGAAACAACATTGCCCAGGCTTGGTCTAAGCCCCTCACCTCGTCCCTGTGCTTTGGGGAGCCGGAGGGACAGCCGAGGCCCACGGCCCTGAGACCCCTTTGCAAAAAGCCGGCTTCCCACGGAAACAGTTTTCCTGAGGTGCAGACCCTATCCCAAGTGGTTGTGGCAAGGTAAAGCAAATGCCCTCCACTTCTCTGGAAGAAACCACAGTGCCCAGCCATGTTCTAAGCCCTCCCATCCTCCCTGGGCTTCTGGCAGCAGGAGTGAAAAGAGAGGAGCAGAGCACTGGGTCCCGTTTGACAAAACCCGGCTTCCCACGGGAAAGTCTTTCTCCACGTGCAGACATGCTCCCAGGTGCCTGGGGCAAGGGGAAGGAAATGCCATACACTGACCTGGAAGAGACCACAGGGCCCAGGCACAGTCTGAACCCTTCCCTCAACCCGGCGGTTTTGCTAGCAGGAGTTCAACCCCAACGAACACAGCCCGGAGACCCCTGGGGCAAAAACGGCTTCCGACGAACAATAGGTGCTTGCTGTGGAACACCTATCCCAAGTGGGGATAGCCAGCTCAACAAAATGCCACACACCCAGGTGTAAGAAACATTGCCCAGGCATGGTCTAAGCCCCTCACCTCGTCCCTGTGCTTTGGGGAGCCGGAGGGACAGCCGAGGCACACGGCCCTGAGACCCCTTTGCAAAAAGCCGGCTTCCCACGGAAACATTTTTCCTGAGGTGCAGACCATATCCCAAGTGGTTGTGGCAAGGTAAAGCAAATGCCCTCCACTTCTCTGGAAGAAACCACAGTGCCCAGCCATGTTCTAGGCCCTCCCATCCTCCCTGGGCTTCTGGCAGCAGGAGTGAAAAGAGAGGAGCAGAGCACTGGGACCCGTTTGACAAAACCCGGCTTCCCACGGGAAAGTCTTTCTCCACGTGCAGACATACTCCCAGGTGCATGTGGCAAGGGGAAGGAAATGCCATACACTGACCTGGAAGAGACCACAGGGCCCAGGCACAGTCTGAACCCTTCCCTCAACCCGGCAGTTTTGCTAGCAGGAGTTCAACCCCAACGAACACAGCCCGGAGACCCCTGGGGCAAAAACGGCTTCCGACGATCAATAGGTGCTTGCTGTGGAACACCTATCCCAAGTGGGGGAAGCCAGCTGAACAAAATGCCACACACCCAGGTGTAAGAAACAACATTGCCCAGGCTTGGTCTAAGCCCCTCACCTCGTCCCTGTGCTTTGGGGAGCCGGAGGGACAGCCGAGGCCCACGGCCCTGAGACCCCTTTGTAAAAAGCCGGCTTCCCACGGAAACAGTTTTCCTGAGGTGCACACCCTATCCCAAGTGGTTGTGGCAAGGTAAAGCAAATGCCCTCCACTTCTCTGGAAGAAACCACAGTGCCCAGCCATGTTCTAAGCCCTCCCATCCTCCCTGGGCTTCTGGCAGCAGGAGTGAAAAGAGAGGAGCAGAGCACTGGGACTCGTTTGACAAAACCCGGCTTCCCACGGGAAAGTCTTTCTCCACGCGCAGACATGCTCCCAGGTGCCTGTGGTAAGGGGAAGGAAATGCCATACACTGACCTGGAATAGACCACAGGGCCCAGGCACAGTCTGAACCCTTCCCTCAACCCGGCGGGTTTGCTAGCAGGAGTTCAACCCCAACGAACACAGCCCGGAGACCCCTGGGGAAAAAACGGCTTCCGACGATCAATAGGTCCTTGCTGTGGAACACCTATCCCAAGTGGGGGAAGCCAGCTCAACAAAATGCCACAAACCCAGGTGTAAGAAAAAACATTGCCCAGGCATGGTCTAAGCCCCTCACCTCGTCCCTGTGCTTCGGGGAGCCGGAGGGACAGCCGAGGCACACGGCCCTGAGACCCCTTTGCAAAAAGCCGGCTTCCCACGGAGACAGTATTCCTGAGGTGCAGACCCTATCCCAAGTGGTTGTGGCAAGGTAAAGCAAATGCCCTCCACTTCTCTGGAAGAAACCACAGTGCCCAGCCATGTTCTAGGCCCTCCCATCCTCCCTGGGCTTCTGGCAGCAGGAGTGAAAAGAGAGGAGCAGAGCACTGGGACCCGTTTGACAAAACCCGGCTTCCCACGGGAAAGTCTTTCTCCACGTGCAGACATACTCCCAGGTGCATGTGGCAAGGGGAAGGAAATGCCATACACTGACCTGGAAGAGACCACAGGGCCCAGGCACAGTCTGAACCCTTCCCTCAAACCGGCGGTTTTGCTAGCAGGAGTTCAACCCCAACGAACACAGCCCGGAGACCCCTGGGGCAAAAACGGCTTCCGACGATCAATAGGTGCTTGCTGTGGAACACCTATCCCAAGTGGTGGAAGCCAGCTGAACAAAATGCCACACACCCAGGTGTAAGAAACAACATTGCCCAGGCTTGGTCTAAGCCCCTCACCTCGTCCCTGTGGTTTGGGGAGCCGGAGGGACAGCCGAGGCCCACGGCCCTGAGACCCCTTTGTAAAAAGCCGGCTTCCCACGGAAACAGTTTTCCTGAGGTGCAGACCCTATCCCAAGTGGTTGTGGCAAGGTAAAGCAAATGCCCTCCACTTCTCTGGAAGAAACCACAGTGCCCAGCCATGTTCTAAGCCCTCCCATCCTCCCTGGGCTTCTGGCAGCAGGAGTGAAAAGAGAGGAGCAGAGCACTGGGACCCGTTTGACAAAAACCGGCTTCCCACGGGAAAGTCTTTCTCCACGTGCAGACATGCTCCCAGGTGCCTGGGGCAAGGGGAAGGAAATGCCATACACTGACCTGGAAGAGACCACAGGGCCCAGGCACAGTCTGAACCCTTCCCTCAACCCGGCGGTTTTGCTAGCAGGAGTTCAACCCCAACGAACACAGCCCGGAGACGCCTGGGGCAAAAACGGCTTCCGACGAACAATAGGTGCTTGCTGTGGAACACCTATCCCAAGTGGGGGTAGCCAGCTCAACATAATGCCACACACCAAGGTGTAAGAAACAACATTGCCCAGGCATGGTCTAAGCCCCTCACCTCGTCCCTGTGCTTTGGGGAGCCGGAGGGACAGCCGAGGCCCACGGCCCTGAGACCCCTTTGCAAAAAGCCGGCTTCCCACGGAAACAGTTTTCCTGAGGTGCACACCCTATCCCAAGTGGTTGTGGCAAGGTAAAGCAAATGCCCTCCACTTCTCTGGAAGAAACCACAGTGCCCAGCCATGTTCTAAGCCCTCCCATCCTCCCTGGGCTTTTGGCAGCAGGAGTGAAAAGAGAGGAGCAGAGCACTGGGTCCCGTTTGACAAAACCCGGCTTCCCACGGGAAAGTCTTTCTCCACGTGCAGACATGCTCCCAGGTGCCTGGGGCAAGGGGAAGGAAATGCCATACACTGACCTGGAAGAGACCACAGGGCCCAGGCACAGTCTGAACCCTTCCCTCAACCCGGCGGTTTTGCTAGCAGGAGTTCAACCCCAACGAACACAGCCCGGAGACCCCTGGGGCAAAAACGGCTTCCGACGATCAATAGGTGCTTGCTGTGGAACACCTATCCCACGTGGGGGTAGCCAGCTCAACAAAATGCCACACACCCAGGTGTAAGAAACAACATTGCCCAGGCATGGTCTAAGCCCCTCACCTCGTCCCTGTGCTTTGGGGAGCCGGAGGGACAGCCGAGGCACACGGCCCTGAGACCCCTTTGCAAAAAGCCGGCTTCCCACGGAAACAGTTTTCCTGAGGTGCACACCCTATCCCAAGTGGTTGTGGCAAGGTAAAGCAAATGCCCTCCACTTCTCTGGAAGAAACCACAGTGCCCAGCCTTGTTTTAAGCCCTCCCATCCTCCCTGGGCTTCTGTCAGCAGGAGTGAAAAGAGAGGAGCAGAGCACTGGGACTCGTTTGACAAAACCCGGCTTCCCACGGGAAAGTCTTTCTCCACGCGCAGACATGCTCCCAGGTGCCTGTGGTAAGGGGAAGGAAATGCCATACACTGACCTGGAATAGACCACAGGGCCCAGGCACAGTCTGAACCCTTCCCTCAACCCGGCGGTTTTGCTAGCAGGAGTTCAACCCCAACGAACACAGCCCGGAGACCCCTGGGGCAAAAACGGCTTCCGACGATCAATAGGTCCTTGCCTTGGAACACCTATCCCAAGTGGGGGAAGCCAGCTCAACAAAATGCCACACACCCAGGTGTAAGAAAAAACATTGCCCAGGCATGGTCTAAGCCCCTCACCTAGTCCCTGTGCTTCGGGGAGCCGGAGGGACAGCCGAGGCCCACGGCCCTGAGACCCCTTTGCAAAAAGCCGGCTTCCCACGGAGACAGTATTCCTGAGGTGCAGACCCTATCCCAAGTGGTTGTGGCAAGGTAAAGCAAATGCCCTCCACTTCTCTGGAAGAAACCACAGTGCCCAGCCATGTTCTAGGCCCTCCCATCCTCCCTGGGCTTCTGGCAGCAGGAGTGAAAAGAGAGGAGCAGAGCACTGGGACCCGTTTGACAAAACCCGGCTTCCCACGGGAAAGTCTTTCTCCACGTGCAGACATGCTCCCAGGTGCCTGGGGCAAGGGGAAGGAAATGCCATACACTGACCTGGAAGAGACCACAGGGCCCAGGCACAGTCTGAACCCTTCCCTCAACCCGGCGGTTTTGCTAGCAGGAGTTCAACCCCAACGAACACAGCCCGGAGACCCCTGGGACAAAAACGGCTTCCGACGAACAATAGGTGCTTGCTGTGGAACACCTATCCCAAGTGGGGGTAGCCAGCTCAACATAATGCCACACACCCAGGTGTAAGAAACAACATTGCCCAGGCATGGTCTAAGCCCCTCACCTCGTCCCTGTGCTTTGGGGAGCCGGAGGGACAGCCGAGGCCCACGGCCCTGAGACCCCTTTGCAAAAAGCCGGCTTCCCACGGAAACAGTTTTCCTGAGGTGCACACCCTATCCCAAGTGGTTGTGGCAAGGTAAAGCAAATGCCCTCCACTTCTCTGGAAGAAACCACAGTGCCCAGCCATGTTCTAAGCCCTCCCATCCTCCCTGGGCTTCTGCCAGCAGGAGTGAAAAGAGAGGAGCAGAGCACTGGGTCCCGTTTGACAAAACCCGGCTTCCCACGGGAAAGTCTTTCTCCACGTGCAGACATGCTCCCAGGTGCCTGGGGCAAGGGGAAGGAAATGCCATACACTGACCTGGAAGAGACCACAGGGCCCAGGCACAGTCTGAACCCTTCCCTCAACCCGGCGGTTTTGCTAGCAGGAGTTCAACCCCAACGAACACAGCCCGGAGACCCCTGGGGCAAAAACGGCTTCCGACGATCAATAGGTGCTTGCTGTGGAACACCTATCCCAAGTGGGGGTAGCCAGCTCAACAAAATGCCACACACCCAGGTGTAAGAAACAACATTGCCCAGGCATGGTCTAAGCCCCTCACCTCGTCCCTGTGCTTTGGGGAGCCGGAGGGACAGCCGAGGCCCACGGCCCTGAGACCCCTTTGCAAAAAGCCGGCTTCCCACGGAAACAGTTTTCCTGAGGTGCACACCCTATCCCAAGTGGTTGTGGCAAGGTAAAGCAAATGCCCTCCACTTCTCTGGAAGAAACCACAGTGCCCAGCCTTGTTTTAAGCCCTCCCATCCTCCCTGGGCTTCTGTCAGCAGGAGTGAAAAGAGAGGAGCAGAGCACTGGGACTCGTTTGACAAAACCCGGCTTCCCACGGGAAAGTCTTTCTCCACGCGCAGACATGCTCCCAGGTGCCTGTGGTAAGGGGAAGGAAATGCCATACACTGACCTGGAATAGACCACAGGGCCCAGGCACAGTCTGAACCCTTCCCTCAACCCGGCGGTTTTGCTAGCAGGAGTTCAACCCCAACGAACACAGCCCGGAGACCCCTGGGGCAAAAACGGCTTCCGACGATCAATAGGTCCTTGCCTTGGAACACCTATCCCAAGTGGGGGAAGCCAGCTCAACAAAATGCCACACACCCAGGTGTAAGAAAAAACATTGCCCAGGCATGGTCTAAGCCCCTCACCTCGTCCCTGTGCTTCGGGGAGCCGGAGGGACAGCCGAGGCATACGGCCCTGAGACCCCTTTGCAAAAAGCCGGCTTCCCACGGAGACAGTATTCCTGAGGTGCAGACCCTATCCCAAGTGGTTGTGGCAAGGTAAAGCAAATGCCCTCCACTTCTCTGGAAGAAACCACAGTGCCCAGCCATGTTCTAGGCCCTCCCATCCTCCCTGGGCTTCTGGCAGCAGGAGTGAAAAGAGAGGAGCAGAGCACTGGGACCCGTTTGACAAAACCCGGCTTCCCACGGGAAAGTCTTTCTCCACGTGCAGACATGCTCCCAGGTGCCTGTGGCAAGGGGAAGGAAATGCCATACACTGACCTGGAAGAGACCACAGGGCCGAGGCACAGTCTGAACACTTCCCTCAACCCGGCGGTTTTGCTAGCAGGAGTTCAACCCCAACGAACACAGCCCGGAGACCCCTGGGGCAAAAACGGCTTCCGACGATCAATAGGTGCTTGCTGTGGAACACCTATCCCAAGTGGTGGAAGCCAGCTGAACAAAATGCCACACACCCAGGTGTAAGAAACAACATTGCCCAGGCTTGGTCTAAGACCCTCACCTTGTCCCTGTGCTTTGGGGAGCCGGAGGGACAGCCGAGGCACACGGCCCTGAGACCCCTTTGCAAAAAGCCGGCTTCCCACGGAAACAGTTTTCCTGAGGTGCAGACCCTATCCCAAGTGGTTGTGGCAAGGTAAAGCAAATGCCCTCCACTTCTCTGGAAGAAACCACAGTGCCCAGCCATGTTCTAAGCCCTCCCATCCTCCCTGGGCTTCTGGTAGCAGGAGTGAAAAGAGAGGAGCAGAGCACTGAGTCCCGTTTGACAAAACCCGGCTTCCCACGGGAAAGTCTTTCTCCACGTGCAGACATGCTCCCAGGTGCCTGGGGCAAGGGGAAGGAAATGCCATACACTGACCTGGAAGAGACCACAGGGCCCAGGCACAGTCTGAACCCTTCCCTCAACCCGGCGGTTTTGCTAGCAGGAGTTCAACCCCAACGAACACAGCCCGGAGACCCCTGGGGCAAAAACGGCTTCCGACGAACAATAGGTGCTTGCTGTGGAACACCTATCCCAAGTGGTGGAAGCCAGCTCAACAAAATGCCACACACCCAGGTGTAAGAAACAACATTGCCCAGGCATGGTCCAAGCCCCTCACCTCGTCCCTGTGCTTTGGGGAGCCGGAGGGACAGCCGAGGCACACGGCCCTGAGACCCCTTTGCAAAAAGCCGGCTTCCCACGGAAACAGTTTTCCTGAGGTGCAGACCATATCCCAAGTGGTTGTGGCAAGGTAAAGCAAATGCCCTCCACTTCTCTGGAAGAAACCACAGTGCCCAGCCATGTTCTAAGCCCTCCCATCCTCCCTGGGCTTCTGGCAGCAGGAGTGAAAAGAGAGGAGCAGAGCACTGGGTCCCGTTTGACAAAACCCGTGTTCCCACGGGAAAGTCTTTCTCCACGTGCAGACATGCTCCCAGGTGCCTGGGGCAAGGGGAAGGAAATGCCATACACTGACCTGGAAGAGACCACAGGGCCCAGGCACAGTCTGAACCCTTCCCTCAACCCGGCGGTTTTGCTAGCAGGAGTTCAACCCCAACGAACACAGCCCGGAGACCCCTGGGGCAAAAACGGCTTCCGACGAACAATAGGTGCTTGCTGTGGAACACCTATCCCAAGTGGTGGAAGCCAGCTCAACAAAATGCCACACACCCAGGTGGAAGAAACAACATTGCCCAGGCATGGTCCAAGCCCCTCACCTCGTCCCTGTGCTTTGGGGAGCCGGAGGGACAGCCGAGGCACACGGCCCTGAGACCCCTTTGCAAAAAGCCGGCTTCCCACGGAAAGAGTTTTCCTGAGGTGCAGACCATATCCCAAGTGGTTGTGGCAAGGTAAAGCAAATGCCCTCCACTTCTCTGGAAGAACCCACAGTGCCCAGCCATGTTCTAAGCCCTCCCATTCTCCCTGGGCTTCTGGCAGCAGGAGTGAAAAGAGAGGAGCAGAGCACTGGGACCCGTTTGACAAAAACCGGCTCCCCACGGGAAAGTCTTTCTCCACGTGCAGACATGCTCCCAGGTGCCTGGGGCAAGGGGAAGGAAATGCCATACACTGACCTGGAAGAGACCATAGGGCCCAGGCACAGTCTGAACCCTTCCCTCAACCCGGCGGTTTTGCTAGCAGGAGTTCAACCCCAACGAACACAGCCCGGAGACCCCTGGGGCAAAAACGGCTTCCGACGAACAATAGGTGCTTGCTGTGGAACACCTATCCCAAGTGGGGATAGCCAGCTCAGCAAAATGCCACACACCCAGGTGTAAGAAACAACATTGCCCAGGCATGGTCTAAGCCCCTCACCTCGTCCCTGTGCTTTGGGGAGCCGGAGGGACAGCCGAGGCCCACGGCCCTGAGACCCCTTTGCAAAAAGCCGGCTTCCCACGGAGACAGTTTTCCTGAGGTGCAGACCCTATCCCAAGTGGTTGTGGCAAGGTAAAGCAAATGCCCTCCACTTCTCTGGAAGAAACCACAGTGCCCAGCCATGTTCTAGGCCCTCCCATCCTCCCTGGGCTTCTGGCAGCAGGAGTGAAAAGAGAGGAGCAGAGCACTGGGACCCGTTTGACAAAAACCGGCTTCCCACGGGAAAGTCTTTCTCCACGTGCAGACATGCTCCCAGGTGCCTGGGGCAAGGGGAAGGAAATGCCATACACTGACCTGGAAGAGACAACAGGGCCCAGGCACAGTCTGAACCCTTCCCTCAACCCGGCGGTTTTGCTAGCAGGAGTTCAACCCCAACGAACACAGCCCGGAGACCCCTGGGGCAAAAACGGCTTCCGACGATCAATAGGTGCTTGCTGTGGAACACCTATCCCAAGTGGTGGAAGCCAGCTCAACAAAATGCCACACACCCAGGTGTAAGAAACAACATTGCCCAGGCATGGTCTAAGCCCCTCACCTCGTCCCTGTGCTTTGGGGAGCCGGAGGGACAGCCGAGGCACACGGCCCTGAGACCCCTTTGCAAAAAGCCGGCTTCCCACGGAAACAGTTTTCCTGAGGTGCAGACCATATCCCAAGTGGTTGTGGCAAGGTAAAGCAAATGCCCTCCACTTCTCTGGAAGAAACCGCAGTGCCCAGCCATGTTCTAAGCCCTCCCATCCTCCCTGGGCTTCTGGCAGCAGGAGTGAAAAGAGAGGAGCAGAGCACTGGGACCTGTTTGACAAAAACCGGCTCCCCACGGGAAAGTCTTTTTCCACGTGCAGACATGCTCCCAGGTGCCTGGGGCAAGGGGAAGGAAATGCCATACACTGACCTGGAAGAGACCACAGGGCCCAGGCACAGTCTGAACCCTTCCCTCAACCCGGCGGTTTTGCTAGCAGGAGTTCAACCCCAACGAACACAGCCCGGAGACCCCTGGGGCAAAAACGGCTTCCGACGAACAATAGGTGCTTGCTGTGGAACACCTATCCCAAGTGGGGATAGCCAGCTCAGCAAAATGCCACACACCCAGGTGTAAGAAACAACATTGCCCAGGCATGGTCTAAGCCCCTCACCTCGTCCCTGTGCTTTGGGGAGCCGGAGGGACAGCCGAGGCACACGGCCCTGAGACCCCTTTGCAAAAAGCCGGCTTCCCACGGAGACAGTTTTCCTGAGGTGCAGACCCTATCCCAAGTGGTTGTGGCAAGGTAAAGCAAATGCCCTCCACTTCTCTGGAAGAAACCACAGTGCCCAGCCATGTTCTAGGCCCTCCCATCCTCCCTGGGCTTCTGGCAGCAGGAGTGAAAAGAGAGGAGCAGAGCACTGGGACCCGTTTGACAAAACCCGTGTTCCCACGGGAAAGTCTTTCTCCACGTGCAGACATGCTCCCAGGTGCCTGGGGCAAGGGGAAGGAAATGCCATACACTGACCTGGAAGAGACCACAGGGCCCAGGCACAGTCTGAACCCTTCCCTCAACCCGGCGGTTTTGCTAGCAGGAGTTCAACCCCAACGAACACAGCCCGGAGACGCCTGGGGCAAAAACGGCTTCCGACGAACAATAGGTGCTTGCTGTGGAACACCTATCCCAAGTGGGGGTAGCCAGCTCAACAAAATGCCACACACCCAGGTGTAAGAAACAACATTGCCCAGGCATGGTCCAAGCCCCTCACCTCGTCCCTGTGCTTTGGGGAGCCGGAGGGACAGCCGAGGCCCACGGCCCTGAGACCCCTTTGCAAAAAGCCGGCTTCCCACGGAAACAGTTTTCCTGAGGTGCACACCCTATCCCAAGTGGTTGTGGCAAGGTAAAGCAAATGCCCTCCACTTCTCTGGAAGAAACCACAGTGCCCAGCCATGTTCTAAGCCCTCCCATCCTCCCTGGGCTTCTGGCAGCAGGAGTGAAAAGAGAGGAGCAGAGCACTGGGACCCGTTTGACAAAAACCGGCTTCCCACGGGAAAGTCTTTCTCCACGTGCAGACATACTCCCAGGTGCATGTGGCAAGGGGAAGGAAATGCCATACACTGACCTGGAAGAGACCACAGGGCCCAGGCACAGTCTGAACCCTTCCCTCAACCCGGCGGTTTTGCTAGCAGGAGTTCAACCCCAACGAACACAGCCCGGAGACCCCTGGGGCAAAAACGGCTTCCGACGATCAATAGGTGCTTGCTGTGGAACACCTATCCCAAGTGGTGGAAGCCAGCTGAACAAAATGCCACACACCCAGGTGTAAGAAACAACATTGCCCAGGCTTGGTCTAAGCCCCTCACCTCGTCCCTGTGGTTTGGGGAGCCGGAGGGACAGCCGAGGCCCACGGCCCTGAGACCCCTTTGTAAAAAGCCGGCTTCCCACGGAAACAGTTTTCCTGAGGTGCAGACCCTATCCCAAGTGGTTGTGGCAAGGTAAAGCAAATGCCCTCCACTTCTCTGGAAGAAACCACAGTGCCCAGCCATGTTCTAAGCCCTCCCATCCTCCCTGGGCTTCTGGCAGCAGGAGTGAAAAGAGAGGAGCAGAGCACTGGGACCCGTTTGACAAAAACCGGCTTCCCACGGGAAAGTCTTTCTCCACGTGCAGACATGCTCCCAGGTGCCTGGGGCAAGGGGAAGGAAATGCCATACACTGACCTGGAAGAGACCACAGGGCCCAGGCACAGTCTGAACCCTTCCCTCAACCCGGCGGTTTTGCTAGCAGGAGTTCAACCCCAAGGAACACAGCCCGGAGACGCCTGGGGCAAAAACGGCTTCCGACGAACAATAGGTGCTTGCTGTGGAACACCTATCCCAAGTGGGGGTAGCCAGCTCAACATAATGCCACACACCCAGGTGTAAGAAACAACATTGCCCAGGCATGGTCTAAGCCCCTCACCTCGTCCCTGTGCTTTGGGGAGCCGGAGGGACAGCCGAGGCCCACGGCCCTGAGACCCCTTTGCAAAAAGCCGGCTTCCCACGGAAACAGTTTTCCTGAGGTGCACACCCTATCCCAAGTGGTTGTGGCAAGGTAAAGCAAATGCCCTCCACTTCTCTGGAAGAAACCACAGTGCCCAGCCATGTTCTAAGCCCTCCCATCCTCCCTGGGCTTCTGCCAGCAGGAGTGAAAAGAGAGGAGCAGAGCACTGGGTCCCGTTTGACAAAACCCGGCTTCCCACGGGAAAGTCTTTCTCCACGTGCAGACATGCTCCCAGGTGCCTGGGGCAAGGGGAAGGAAATGCCATACACTGACCTGGAAGAGACCACAGGGCCCAGGCACAGTCTGAACCCTTCCCTCAACCCGGCGGTTTTGCTAGCAGGAGTTCAACCCCAACGAACACAGCCCGGAGACCCCTGGGGCAAAAACGGCTTCCGACGATCAATAGGTGCTTGCTGTGGAACACCTATCCCAAGTGGGGGTAGCCAGCTCAACAAAATGCCACACACCCAGGTGTAAGAAACAACATTGCCCAGGCATGGTCTAAGCCCCTCACCTCGTCCCTGTGCTTTGGGGAGCCGGAGGGACAGCCGAGGCCCACGGCCCTGAGACCCCTTTGCAAAAAGTCGGCTTCCCACGGAGACAGTATTCCTGAGGTGCAGACCCTATCCCAAGTGGTTGTGGCAAGGTAAAGCAAATGCCCTCCACTTCTCTGGAAGAAACCACAGTGCCCAGCCATGTTCTAGGCCCTCCCATCCTCCCTGGGCTTCTGGCAGCAGGAGTGAAAAGAGAGGAGCAGAGCACTGGGACCCGTTTGACAAAACCCGGCTTCCCACGGGAAAGTCTTTCTCCACGTGCAGACATACTCCCAGGTGCATGTGGCAAGGGGAAGGAAATGCCATACACTGACCTGGAAGAGACCACAGGGCCCAGGCACAGTCTGAACCCTTCCCTCAAACCGGCGGTTTTGCTAGCAGGAGTTCAACCCCAACGAACACAGCCCGGAGACCCCTGGGGCAAAAACGGCTTCCGACGATCAATAGGTGCTTGCTGTGGAACACCTATCCCAAGTGGTGGAAGCCAGCTGAACAAAATGCCACACACCCAGGTGTAAGAAACAACATTGCCCAGGCTTGGTCTAAGCCCCTCACCTCGTCCCTGTGGTTTGGGGAGCCGGAGGGACAGCCGAGGCCCACGGCCCTGAGACCCCTTTGTAAAAAGCCGGCTTCCCACGGAAACAGTTTTCCTGAGGTGCAGACCCTATCCCAAGTGGTTGTGGCAAGGTAAAGCAAATGCCCTCCACTTCTCTGGAAGAAACCACAGTGCCCAGCCATGTTCTAAGCCCTCCCATCCTCCCTGGGCTTCTGGCAGCAGGAGTGAAAAGAGAGGAGCAGAGCACTGGGACCCGTTTGACAAAAACCGGCTTCCCACGGGAAAGTCTTTCTCCACGTGCAGACATGCTCCCAGGTGCCTGGGGCAAGGGGAAGGAAATGCCATACACTGACCTGGAAGAGACCACAGGGCCCAGGCACAGTCTGAACCCTTCCCTCAACCCGGCGGTTTTGCTAGCAGGAGTTCAACCCCAACGAACACAGCCCGGAGACGCCTGGGGCAAAAACGGCTTCCGACGAACAATAGGTGCTTGCTGTGGAACACCTATCCCAAGTGGGGGTAGCCAGCTCAACATAATGCCACACACCAAGGTGTAAGAAACAACATTGCCCAGGCATGGTCTAAGCCCCTCACCTCGTCCCTGTGCTTTGGGGAGCCGGAGGGACAGCCGAGGCCCACGGCCCTGAGACCCCTTTGCAAAAAGCCGGCTTCCCACGGAAACAGTTTTCCTGAGGTACACACCCTATCCCAAGTGGTTGTGGCAAGGTAAAGCAAATGCCCTCCACTTCTCTGGAAGAAACCACAGTGCCCAGCCATGTTCTAAGCCCTCCCATCCTCCCTGGGCTTTTGGCAGCAGGAGTGAAAAGAGAGGAGCAGAGCACTGGGTCCCGTTTGACAAAACCCGGCTTCCCACGGGAAAGTCTTTCTCCACGTGCAGACATGCTCCCAGGTGCCTGGGGCAAGGGGAAGCAAATGCCATACACTGACCTGGAAGAGACCACAGGGCCCAGGCACAGTCTGAACCCTTCCCTCAACCCGGCGGTTTTGCTAGCAGGAGTTCAACCCCAACGAACACAGCCCGGAGACCCCTGGGGCAAAAACGGCTTCCGACGATCAATAGGTGCTTGCTGTGGAACACCTATCCCACGTGGGGGTAGCCAGCTCAACAAAATGCCACACACCCAGGTGTAAGAAACAACATTGCCCAGGCATGGTCTAAGCCCCTCACCTCGTCCCTGTGCTTTGGGGAGCCGGAGGGACAGCCGAGGCACACGGCCCTGAGACCCCTTTGCAAAAAGCCGGCTTCCCACGGAAACAGTTTTCCTGAGGTGCACACCCTATCCCAAGTGGTTGTGGCAAGGTAAAGCAAATGCCCTCCACTTCTCTGGAAGAAACCACAGTGCCCAGCCTTGTTTTAAGCCCTCCCATCCTCCCTGGGCTTCTGTCAGCAGGAGTGAAAAGAGAGGAGCAGAGCACTGGGACTCGTTTGACAAAACCCGGCTTCCCACGGGAAAGTCTTTCTCCACGCGCAGACATGCTCCCAGGTGCCTGTGGTAAGGGGAAGGAAATGCCATACACTGACCTGGAATAGACCACAGGGCCCAGGCACAGTCTGAACCCTTCCCTCAACCCGGCGGTTTTGCTAGCAGGAGTTCAACCCCAACGAACACAGCCCGGAGACCCCTGGGGCAAAAACGGCTTCCGACGAACAATAGGTGCTTGCTGTGGAACACCTATCCCAAGTGGTGGAAGCCAGCTCAACAAAACGCCACACACCCAGGTGTAAGAAACAACATTGCCCAGGCATGGTCTAAGCCCCTCACCTCGTCCCTGTGCTTTGGGGAGCCGGAGGGACAGCCGAGGCACACGGCCCTGAGACCCCTTTGCAAAAAGCCGGCTTCCCACGGAAACAGTTTTCCTGAGGTGCAGACCCTATCCCAAGTGGTTGTGGCAAGGTAAAGCAAATGCCCTCCACTTCTCTGGAAGAAACCACAGTGCCCAGCCATGTTCTAAGCCCTCCCATCCTCCCTGGGCTTCTGGCAGCAGGAGTGAAAAGAGAGGAGCAGAGCACTGGGACCCGTTTGACAAAAACCGGCTTCCCACGGGAAAGTCTTTCTCCACGTGCAGACATACTCCCAGGTGCATGTGGCAAGAGGAAGGAAATGCCATACACTGACCTGGAAGAGACCACAGGGCCCAGGCACAGTCTGAACCCTTCCCTCAACCCGGCGGTTTTGCTAGCAGGAGTTCAACCCCAACGAACACAGCCCGGAGACCCCTGGGGCAAAAACGGCTTCCGACGATCAATAGGTGCTTGCTGTGGAACACCTATCCCAAGTGGTGGAAGCCAGCTGAACAAAATGCCACACACCCAGGTGTAAGAAACAACATTGCCCAGGCTTGGTCTAAGCCCCTCACCTCGTCCCTGTGGTTTGGGGAGCCGGAGGGACAGCCGAGGCCCACGGCCCTGAGACCCCTTTGTAAAAAGCCGGCTTCCCACGGAAACAGTTTTCCTGAGGTGCAGACCCTATCCCAAGTGGTTGTGGCAAGGTAAAGCAAATGCCCTCCACTTCTCTGGAAGAAACCACAGTGCCCAGCCATGTTCTAAGCCCTCCCATCCTCCCTGGGCTTCTGGCAGCAGGAGTGAAAAGAGAGGAGCAGAGCACTGGGACCCGTTTGACAAAAACCGGCTTCCCACGGGAAAGTCTTTCTCCACGTGCAGACATGCTCCCAGGTGCCTGGGGCAAGGGGAAGGAAATGCCATACACTGACCTGGAAGAGACCACAGGGCCCAGGCACAGTCTGAACCCTTCCCTCAACCCGGCGGTTTTGCTAGCAGGAGTTCAACCCCAACGAACACAGCCCGGAGACGCCTGGGGCAAAAACGGCTTCCGACGAACAATAGGTGCTTGCTGTGGAACACCTATCCCAAGTGGGGGTAGCCAGCTCAACATAATGCCACACACCCAGGTGTAAGAAACAACATTGCCCAGGCATGGTCTAAGCCCCTCACCTCGTCCCTGTGCTTTGGGGAGCCGGAGGGACAGCCGAGGCCCACGGCCCTGAGACCCCTTTGCAAAAAGCCGGCTTCCCACGGAAACAGTTTTCCTGAGGTGCACACCCTATCCCAAGTGGTTGTGGCAAGGTAAAGCAAATGCCCTCCACTTCTCTGGAAGAAACCACAGTGCCCAGCCATGTTCTAAGCCCTCCCATCCTCCCTGGGCTTCTGCCAGCAGGAGTGAAAAGAGAGGAGCAGAGCACTGGGTCCCGTTTGACAAAACCCGGCTTCCCACGGGAAAGTCTTTCTCCACGTGCAGACATGCTCCCAGGTGCCTGGGGCAAGGGGAAGGAAATGCCATACACTGACCTGGAAGAGACCACAGGGCCCAGGCACAGTCTGAACCCTTCCCTCAACCCGGCGGTTTTGCTAGCAGGAGTTCAACCCCAACGAACACAGCCCGGAGACTCCTGGGGCAAAAACGGCTTCCGACGATCAATAGGTGCTTGCTGTGGAACACCTATCCCAAGTGGGGGTAGCCAGCTCAACAAAATGCCACACACCCAGGTGTAAGAAACAACATTGCCCAGGCATGGTCTAAGCCCCTCACCTCGTCCCTGTGCTTTGGGGAGCCGGAGGGACAGCCGAGGCCCACGGCCCTGAGACCCCTTTGCAAAAAGCCGGCTTCCCACGGAAACAGTTTTCCTGAGGTGCACACCCTATCCCAAGTGGTTGTGGCAAGGTAAAGCAAATGCCCTCCACTTCTCTGGAAGAAACCACAGTGCCCAGCCTTGTTTTAAGCCCTCCCATCCTCCCTGGGCTTCTGTCAGCAGGAGTGAAAAGAGAGGAGCAGAGCACTGGGACTCGTTTGACAAAACCCGGCTTCCCACGGGAAAGTCTTTCTCCACGCGCAGACATGCTCCCAGGTGCCTGTGGTAAGGGGAAGGAAATGCCATACACTGACCTGGAATAGACCACAGGGCCCAGGCACAGTCTGAACCCTTCCCTCAACCCGGCGGTTTTGCTAGCAGGAGTTCAACCCCAACGAACACAGCCCGGAGACCCCTGGGGCAAAAACGGCTTCCGACGATCAATAGGTCCTTGCCTTGGAACACCTATCCCAAGTGGGGGAAGCCAGCTCAACAAAATGCCACACACCCAGGTGTAAGAAAAAACATTGCCCAGGCATGGTCTAAGCCCCTCACCTCGTCCCTGTGCTTCGGGGAGCCGGAGGGACAGCCGAGGCATACGGCCCTGAGACCCCTTTGCAAAAAGCCGGCTTCCCACGGAGACAGTATTCCTGAGGTGCAGACCCTATCCCAAGTGGTTGTGGCAAGGTAAAGCAAATGCCCTCCACTTCTCTGGAAGAAACCACAGTGCCCAGCCATGTTCTAGGCCCTCCCATCCTCCCTGGGCTTCTGGCAGCAGGAGTGAAAAGAGAGGAGCAGAGCACTGGGACCCGTTTGACAAAACCCGGCTTCCCACGGGAAAGTCTTTCTCCACGTGCAGACATGCTCCCAGGTGCCTGTGGCAAGGGGAAGGAAATGCCATACACTGACCTGGAAGAGACCACAGGGCCGAGGCACAGTCTGAACACTTCCCTCAACCCGGCGGTTTTGCTAGCAGGAGTTCAACCCCAACGAACACAGCCCGGAGACCCCTGGGGCAAAAACGGCTTCCGACGATCAATAGGTGCTTGCTGTGGAACACCTATCCCAAGTGGTGGAAGCCAGCTGAACAAAATGCCACACACCCAGGTGTAAGAAACAACATTGCCCAGGCTTGGTCTAAGCCCCTCACCTTGTCCCTGTGCTTTGGGGAGCCGGAGGGACAGCCGAGGCACACGGCCCTGAGACCCCTTTGCAAAAAGCCGGCTCCCCACGGAAACAGTTTTCCTGAGGTGCAGACCCTATCCCAAGTGGTTGTGGCAAGGTAAAGCAAATGCCCTCCACTTCTCTGGAAGAAACCACAGTGCCCAGCCATGTTCTAAGCCCTCCCATCCTCCCTGGGCTTCTGGTAGCAGGAGTGAAAAGAGAGGAGCAGAGCACTGGGTCCCGTTTGACAAAACCCGGCTTCCCACGGGAAAGTCTTTCTCCACGTGCAGACATGCTCCCAGGTGCCTGGGGCAAGGGGAAGGAAATGCCATACACTGACCTGGAAGAGACCACAGGGCCCAGGCACAGTCTGAACCCTTCCCTCAACCCGGCGGTTTTGCTAGCAGGAGTTCAACCCCAACGAACACAGCCCGGAGACCCCTGGGGCAAAAACGGCTTCCGACGAACAATAGGTGCTTGCTGTGGAACACCTATCCCAAGTGGTGGAAGCCAGCTCAACAAAATGCCACACACCCAGGTGTAAGAAACAACATTGCCCAGGCATGGTCCAAGCCCCTCACCTCGTCCCTGTGCTTTGGGGAGCTGGAGGGACAGCCGAGGCACACGGCCCTGAGACCCCTTTGCAAAAAGCCGGCTTCCCACGGAAACAGTTTTCCTGAGGTGCAGACCCTATCCCAAGTGGTTGTGGCAAGGTAAAGCAAATGCCCTCCACTTCTCTGGAAGAAACCACAGTGCCCAGCCATGTTCTAAGCCCTCCCATCCTCCCTGGGCTTCTGGCAGCAGGAGTGAAAAGAGAGGAGCAGAGCACTGGGTCCCGTTTGACAAAACCCGGCTTCCCACGGGAAAGTCTTTCTCCACGTGCAGACATGCTCCCAGGTGCCTGGGGCAAGGG